>NC_092046.1:115908239-116200739 GCF_003086295.3 Arachis hypogaea | reverse complement strand
TCAATTCGTTGGTAGCATACTCCAAACCAACAATGAATTCTTAAGATCAAATATTAAATCCAATACAAAATAACCGAGAGTAATGAAACCTCGGGTCGTTCTCCTTAAGATACAATTAGAAGTGTTTCTCTTTCAGTTGTTAAGGGGACAAAAGAGGTTTTGAAAATCAAAGAACAAAAGATTAAAAGAACTAAGCAATAAAAGAACTAAGAGATGAGAAAAATTGTGAATTAATGCAAGTAAAGGGAAAATAAGATCAAAACTAGTGAAAATGCTATAAACGCATAGAAAGAACCTTGACTTGGGAATGAGAGGTTAAGGAATCCTATCATTGCCATAACCACAACTATGGTAATTATCATGAGTCAATCTCACTTAGTTAACCCCAACCATCGAGGAGTAAGTCAAGCAAGCATAATTGACCTTAATCCATAAGTCCTAACCAACTTACCAAACTAGTTGATAAAAGGCTAGCGTCAATGGAAACAAGAGTCAACTAACTACCCAAGAATTACCACTAAATGTCGGACATTAAGACTCTAGTATCCTAGGAACTCAAACCATAAGCCAAGGTGGGAAAATCTACTCAAAATCTAGAGTTGGCATTTTCACAAACACCTTGTGTGCATAAAACCAAAACATGAAAAATGCAAGGAAAAATAGAAAGCTATAACCAACTATGCACCAAATCAACAATAAACATCCAAACAAACATAAAGAAAGCATAAAACATTAAATTCATCAATCAAAACATCAAGAAACTCAAAATTGCAATTATAAACAAAGTAACTTGAACCAAAGGAAATAAAAATAAAGACAATGTAATTAAAGAGGGATTAAAGAGTACTTACAATTAAAGATGATCAAAATCCAAAATTAAGCTTGCTATAAAATTCTACATAAAAATTGCATAAACCCTAAGAGAGAGCAATGCTACACTACTCCTACTCCTACTCCTAATGCATTTTCTACCTAATCTAACCTAATGAAAGCCTCTCCTTTCATATGTGTTGAATTCCCCTTATATAGCACTCTAAAATCAGCATCCAAGCCTTTCAAAATGGGCCAAAAGCCCTCAGAAAACGCACAGCACACGTTTCATTAATGAAATCACGTGCAGGGACCTGTGCGGACGCACAGATGTGAGCGTCCGCACACTGGGCTGAATGTTGATCTGTGCGTCCGCACAAGTGCTTGTGCGCACGCACACTTGCCTGTGTGTGCTTTTTCTTGTTTTCTTCATGTTTTCTCCCTTGTACATGTTTCCTTCCACTTTTGGCTATCCATTCTTGCCTCCAAGGCCTGAAATCACTCAACAAACATGTCATGGCATCAAGTAGAATAAAAGTGGAATTAAATTGCTCATTTCAAGCACGAAATTGCATATTTCTCATTTAGGGTCAAATCGGGGACAAAACACAAAAGTATGCTATTTTGGTGCTTAAGTGTAAGTTCATGTGCTAGAATCCATCCAAATTGAGTCAAAATATATCGGAAAATATGGGCTCATCAGAGACTGGCTTTATTGTTTCCGAACGAACAAAAGTAACCTGATTTGTCCAAATGAGAAACAGAAACCAAATTCTGTCTAAATGACGGTACATAAAATGTCTCTAGTAAATCCAAGTAAAATCCACTCGTGGAACATAATCTAAAGGTTCCTATAGCTTTGACTGCAACTATATTGCTGTTTGCCACATAGATTTATCTTTCAGCATCATTTGGCGGTCGGCTTCACAAGCAACCCTACATAGTAACACTTACATGAGTAGTAGCAACATAATCTACCCACCAAGTATCAACAGGTGCATAATTTAAACTAGCCTCAGAACAAACAAAAATAAGAATTATATATTTTTTTTACACGCCACGTGACATATTTGGTACAATCCTTCTTCATGTGTCCCACCTTCTTACAGAAGAAACAAGTTGAAACTTGATCTTGTTTCTTAACCTTTTTCTGCTGAGAAGGCACATCCACAGTAGTATCACGCTTTCTTTTATACTGAGAAAATGAAGCCATGTGAGCACTTTCAGTCTTATCTTGCTATAGCCTCTCTTCTTCTTGCACACAGTGAGATATAAGCTCATTTAAGGACCAAATGTCCTTCAGAGTATTATAACTCACTTTGAATTGCCCAAAGTATGCAGGAAGGGAGATAAAAAAGAAATGCATGAGTAAATCTTCAGACAACTCTAACTTTAGTACTTTCAATTTTGAAGCAAGATGAGACATTTTCATAATATACTCCCTTATGTTTCCTTTACCTTTATACCTCATGGAGACAAGTTTGCTCAAAAGGCTACTTGCCTCTGTCTTTTCATTCTTAGTAAAGAATTTTTTAACATCTTTTAAGAATTGTTTAGCATCTTTATCCTCAGTAATTGAGCCCTGAAACGCCTCAAGAATTGAGCTCTTTATGATCATAATGCCCATTCGGTTGGATCTCTCCCACTTCTCTATTTTAACCTCATTGAGATTTTCCGGAGTGGAAGTGGGTTTCTTCTCTCGAAGAGCTATATCCAGATCTATACAACCTAGGACAATCTCTACGGCATCCTTCCAAACCTTAAAGTTTGAACCATTCAGCAAAGGAATACTGCTAATTTGTGCAGAAACATTGCTAGCTGAAGCCATAGTTTCTAGATTAAAACAAAAAACATGCAGTAAATATTAGTTAATTAATGAGAAAATTTCATACTGAGATATCTAGAACAACATTAATTTTCAATCTTTGGATAGAAATATTAACTGTAAGTGATACTCTCATTGCAGTAATCAAATATTGTCAAAATTCCTATCACACATTAAGCCTTTCTTTGGACCGACTGAATGCGCACATGGAAACTTAAACTTCGCAACCTATTTATTACCTCATATATTTTCTATCAATTGGCCAAACAATAACCTTCCTTTGGGCCGATTATTGACCGCATAATTAATAGAAAATAAATGAAATGTGCAATATTTATTATTTGGCCAAGGTTTAATTACTCTGTTAGTCCCTATAGTTTCACCAAATTTTTAATTAGGTCCTTATACTTTTTTTTCTTTCAATTGGGTCCTTATACTACTTTTAATTTTGTAATCACGTCCTTTTCATGTTAAAAATGATAAAATTAACATAATATTTTTACCAAAATACATGCGATCAAAGATTTAATTAAGTTTTTAATTATAAATACCTTCAATTTGCGAAGAAATATTCAGTTAACTCTAATAATTTTTATACTAGAAAGGACTTAATTACAAAATTAAAGCAGTGTAAGGACCCAATTGAAAGAAAAAAAAGTATAGGGACCAAATTAAAAATTTGGTGAAACTACAGGGACCAACAGAGTAATTAAACCTTTGGCCAAACAACAAACTTCTTTTGGGCTGATTATTGTTCACATAAATAATAAGCATTACTTTATTCTTAATTAGTTACCCAAACATGTTTTCACCATCAATATGTATATGTAATTCGGCCAAATATAGACCTTCCTTTAGGTTGACCAATATTCTCATGAATTACATCTCACCATATTTCTAATGTTTTAAATAAATCAATTTTCACAAAAGGGGCTACTTTGGCAGCATAATGTTCAATCAATTTATTCCAAAACAAAATCTTTATAAAATAAGTGGGTATAATAATTCAAATTGTTACTAGTTTCCTTATGTAACAATAAAAAAATACTTAAATCCCAAAAGGAATTAAATTTTAATGGTATCTTTTCAGACCTTAAAGAAAAACATGATTATAACTCATGTGCCAAAATTCTTGATCCGTTAAGATTAAAATCAATCATTATATAAAAAAAAGTTGGACACAGCAACATATATATTTCAGAACAAAGTGCCAAGTCCATATACAGTCACAACGAACATAAATATTATGAATATCATATCATATAAAAAAAAGTAACCATAACACGCTTGTTATAAACGCACAATAATATATATAAATGTTCATACATGACGATACACGTATGTATATAAAGAATTGCAATCCAGGGCTTTGGCATAAAAAAAATTAATTCTTGTTCTCGTACATCAATACCAATTATATATGATGTGCACATACACATATATGTCAATCCAAAAGAATAATAAAAAACTGATATTTTTTATGACTAAATTATGGATGCTACTGATACCACTTGTTAGAATAAATAATTTTATTAAACCGGATCATCCATATTGAATCACCAAAAATATATCATAATACGAAAGCGTACCTTTACTCATGAAAGTCAGAAATTGATGGAAGGATTTGGATCTTGTGGTTTTTTCGATCTTCCTCAACCAAAGCCTTCTGTATTTCTAGGCGGTTGAATTGCAACTTCTTTGGTGGGAAAAGTGTTGCTGAGGCGGCTTTTTTTATGTTGGGGACCGAAATCTTGAAGGCACTATTTATATTTGAGCATGGCACCCATTAAACCCTAAATCCCAAATAAAAATAGTATCTAAAGTCCAAAAGATAATATATCTAAAATTCAAAAGATAATTATCTAAAAAACAAAAGATAATATCTGGTTTTATTCTCATTTAATTCCAAATCAAAAGTAATTATGACTTATTCAATTTAGAATTTATAATAATAAAAGAGATCATCATTATATAAGTCGTTTAATTTGAAATAGCATAATTTGTGATTATAATTAATATATGTATTGCTCATAAACAAATAAAGAAATTAAAATAATTTCCTAACACTTTAATCCATGTATATCCTTCCTTTTTTTTTAAATCCAAGCTTCTCTATAGCATGGTCAGTTGATTTGCACTATAATTATTACCCCTGAGTCCCTATTAATTATGTTGTGCCATTCTTTTACTAACTATAAGAGAAAAGTAACATTCCCACCACAACAACTTCCACATGTGAACTGTACACAACCACTCACATGCATTGTAATGTTCCACAGTATTACTCCTTAGGTAGGGTTAATGACAAGTTTATTTGAATCAATTAGATCGCATCAGAAGCAATAACATGGAACATGCATGCATTTTGCTTACAAACCCTGTTGTATATCGTTTGCCTATCCGTCAGAGCAAAAAGTTTTGTAATGTTGTATAATTGATTTTATTTAGATGAAATTCCAATGTCCAGTAGCACTTGTACCACAAACTTAAAACTAGGAGTTAGGTTTGTCCAAGAGCCCAAAGAAAGTAACCATGGGTTAGCTAAATCTGGGACCTGCATATATTAATACATGTAACACCAATGCCACGTGCCAGAAATGTTCGGGAAAACCATTAACTTTTGATAATTTTAAACAATTGGTACACAATCCTGCAATCTAATCGATGCAATCAAATAAGGCTTCACGTTGACATGACAGTGTTTTTAATGTCAGTTTAGAACCTCTAGTTACATGTCTAACCCTTTTCCTAAGCTTAACCACTCCATCTAGAGAAGAATGAATTAAAAAATTGATTTATTAACTTGTTAATGTTGCATAGGATCTTTTTGGACATGAAAATAAAAATAATTTGTTGAAAATAAGTGTCTAATTTGTTAAAATAGTTAGCCAAATTTGCTAGCTCGGCCAAAATGTTCAAAAATGTTTATATATGCTATTTTATAATTTATATAAATTGTCACAGGACATAAAATGTTATTATCATAATGAATCCCGCTAGGGAGCTATTGGAATAAGTATACAATGTGTACAATGGACTGATTCTTTGGCTCAATTTGAATAAAAAATATAAATTACCCACATTCGCCCTAGTCCAAAAGTGATGTTCATTTTTGAGATAACCACCACTACATAATCAGGAATCCTAATTTTCCTTCAATCACCCTTTCTTCCGTTACCGTGATGTTTGAAACCAAACCCTTCACATACAATGTTGAACATCCTACCGTCTCCCCCAATGGAACTCTGATCAGTGCTGAGCATCCTTCATAGCAAGCTTCCGTCGCGTGTCTCCCGCCCACCAGACCCCACCGGCTCGCCCTTGGTCACAGGTGTACAGGACGCCGGCGGTTCAACCGAAGCTGCCCCGTGCCGAAACAACTGGGGTTACCCACCGTCGGTGCCATACCGGAGTACTGTGGCTCAGCCTTCCTCAATGCCATTCCAAACGACCGACTCTCAGCCATTGGCGGCACGACCAGACCCGCCGATCCACCTTCCATTGCACTCCTATTTCGGCGCATGCAGTACCCAGTGAGGGATGCCCAAAAGTTTTCCGTCGAAGGAGGTTAGTGAAAAGTATTTCATTTTTTTTGTGTGATTATAATTGTTTCTTGTTGTTTTTGGAATAACATGCATTGACCTTTGCGTTGATGTTTGGTTTTACATAGTGAACAAATAAATTGTTGCAAATTCGAATCGTCGGAACGTGCATAACAAGCTGTAGGTAGAGAGGTTTGATATTGAAATAATCTTAGCACGGGAAGGTTTGCAAAAGTTTCGTTCCACTAGCATAGAATATTTCGCTCGCTTTGTGGTCCTTTGCATGTTATGTCACCTAGATTAGTTGAGAGTTGTTGTCCTATAGTTGAAAGTGTTTGGATGGTTATTATAGCATGCTTACGGATGGTTATTTTGGCATGTGTTTGGATGCTTTTCAATTTTTACTGTTTGTTGCCTTGTTAAGGGCTTCATCACCCGTGTTTATAGTCTTCGTTCCTTTAGACTTATTTAATACTTCTTGAGACTAGATATTCATCCTTGATTAATTTTTTCCTGATTCCTATTGCTGCCGCATCTAGTGTTGGATACTATTTATATCGCTTGGTTGTTGAATTTCTGAAAGTGAAAAAAATCACCTTGCTGCATGATTATTGTGCCGGAACTTGTAGTTTAAAATTGTAATGTGAATTGTTGGCTTTGATGTTACTTGGCAGGTTATTTACCATAACGTAACATCCTTCCACACATAACTTTACGCTTAAGCCGTAAAACAGAGGTGATGTGGTATTACGATCTCTAAAATAAAAAATGTACATATAATAGCAGAAAGAATATAATAAACTAGGAGCCTTGAAGAACAGAAGAAATAAAAATCGCGAAATAAAAATGCAACATTAGAAAACGAGTTAACTTGCATACTAAGAAAACTATAGCTATCAGTTATAAGATAACAAAAGTAAGAATAGAGGACCAAAGATACAAAATAACAAGCTCCTAAGTCAGCCCGCGAAGTCAAGGCTGGACAGTTTTTTTTCACTCTGGAGGCTGTGATTTGTTTAAAAAAAATGTTGTTTTAATCTTTTTACTGATTTAATCATTTTTTCCTGGTTTTTTTTATTAAATAATATTTTAAAAAATATTTTAGCATGCTACTTGGCTGTGATTTGTGTTAATCATTTCACTGTTTTGTAGCATTGTTTTCTTTTTCTTTAAACAACCAAGCTCTCTATGTTACTCCTCTTTAAGAAACAGTTTAGTATTGTAAAGGTGTATTTTTTACTCAAGTCAATCTAAGATTTCAATCAGTCAATCAATTAAAAATTGGATTGCTATTGTCTTTTGTGAAACTCCAACATTCTCAGATTGCTATAATATTAGTTGTATGGTTGTTTATATATCAAGGTGGCTCCTTTGTTAATTTTATCTAATGGATTGCATGATTATTGTGCCAGAACTTGTTTAAAATTGTGATGTGAATTGTTGGCTTTGGTGTTACTTGGCAGGTTATTTTAGAATGTGATTATTTTTCACTCTGGGGGCTGTGATTTGTTTAAATAAATGTTGTTTTAATCTTTTTACTGATTTAATCATTTTTTTCGGTTTTTTTATTAATTAATATTTTAAAAAAATATTTTAGCATGCTACTTGGTTGTGATTTGTTTTAATCATTTCAATATTTTGAACCTTTGTTTCTTTTTTTTTTTTTTGTAAACAACCAAGCTCTCTATGTTACTCCTCTTTAAGAAACAGTTTACTAATGTAAAGGTGTATTTTTTACTCAAGTCAAGCTAAGATCTTAGTCAGTCAGTCAATTAAAAATTGGATTGCTATTGTCTTTTGTGAAACTCCAGCATTCTCATGTTGCTATAATATTAGATGTGTGGTTGTTTATCTATCAAGGTGGCTCCTTTGTAGATTTTATCTAATGGATTTATGGCTAGATTTTTTCAATGCAAGTCCTTACTCAATAATCTTCTTAGGAAGCTTGATTTTTATATAAAAAATTACTAATCTTGCAGAAATAGTACCGACCCTGCATCGCAGCTGACCCGTCCTGCTTCACCGAACTTCAGAAGCGCACGCCATCCTGCATTAGCCGGCATCGTGGGTTCCAACTCTTGCGTGACCGATCACTCCCACCATTATTTACAGTATACGGTAAGTGGCTTCATTATTTTTTTCTCGATTCCTATTGCTGCCGTATATAGTGATGAATACTGTTTATATCGCTTGTTTGTTGAATTTCTGAGAGTGAAAACCTCACCTTACTGCATGATTATTGTGCCAGAACTTGTTGATTAAAATTGTAATGTGAATTGTTGGCTTTGATGTTACTTGGCGGGTTGTTTAGCATGTTACGTGACAGTTTTTTTTCACTTTGGGGGCTGTGATTTGATTTAAAAAATATTGTTTCAATCATTTTACTTATTTATTCATTTTTTAATCGTTTTTTTTTAAAACAAATTTAAAAAATAATTTTGCATGTTACTTGGCTATGATTTGTTTTAATCATTTAACTTTTTGTAGCGTTGTTTTTTTTTTTTAGCAACTAAGCTTTCTATGTTACTCCTCTTTAAGAAATGGTTTAGTACTATAAAGGTGTATTGTTTACTCAAGTCAAGCTAAGATCTCAGTCAGTCAAGCAGTTAAAAATTGGGTTGCTATTGTCTTTTGTGAAAGTCCAGCATTCTCAGGTTGCTATAATATTAGATGTATGGTTGTTTATCTATCAAGGTGGCTCCTTTGTAGATTTTATCTAATGGATTTACGGCTAGATTCCTTCAATGCAAGTCCTTACTCAATAATCTTGCTACAAAGCTTGATTTTTATATAAAAAATTTCTAATATTTCAGAAATAGTACCGACCCCGCATTGCAGCCAACCCGTCCTGCATCACCCAACGTCAGAAGCGCACACCATCCTGCGTTAGCCGTCGTCATGGGTCCCAACTCTTGCGTGATCGATCACACCCACCACTATTCACAGTATACAGTAAGTGGCTTCATTATTTTTTTCCTGCTTCCTATTGTTGCCGTATCTAGTGCTGGATACTGTTTATGTAGCTTGGTTGTTGAATTTCTGAAAGTGAAAACCTTACCCTGCTGCATGATTATTGTGCCGGAACTTCTTGTTTAAAATTGTGATGTGAATTGTTGGCTTTGATGTTATTTTTCCTCGGGAAGATATGCAATTGCTTTGTTTAAAATAGGTCAATTTTTTATGTTGCCGATATCTGTTTGAAATAAGTAGATGGTAAATGGTGCATGCTATTGGATGGTTGGCTTCGATCGACGATCACTTGTTAGCGTAACTGTTCTTTTCCCTTGGGGTTTTCTTTTTTTTTATTAATTTGACGAATCACCATCCACATAAATACAAAAGTGAACATGTAATGTCGTAAGGAAACAAACATCTAAGTTAATTGTGTGAAAAATACATTTTAATTTCTTTATAAAATGAGTATCTACATACCAAAAGGGCATGTTTGAAGAGAATTTGATACTTCTAACTTAAACATAATAACTTTGTTGTGATTCCCTTTGAGGGGGCCCGCCAGATAACTTTATTCCCATAATGCTGTGTGTGTGGAGTATCATGTTACATGATCGGTTCGGATTCTAATTCTATTGATTTATAATGTGTGGTAATTGGTGAGACTAATGATTTATTGATTCCTTACAGGCACGGACTTGTTTTGAATTTGATTTGTTGAGAACCATTCTAATAGGGAAAAAGGTAATCCGTGTAACGTCATTCAACAGTCTTCATTTTGATGGCTTAAAACTTGTTTTATTTATGTAAATAGAAATTAGCAGAGACGCGCTATTCTCCATCCTATATCAACGGAATGGTCACCCACCTGGAAAGCATTAATGCTGTGGAAAAGCTATCAGAGATTGACGCGATTGGGTTCGGTTTTATGAAGAGGATTCCAAAATGGGCAGTGAAGCAAAGTATAATGAAACAACTAGCAAGGCATACGATGTGGAGACAAATACACTCATAGTGGACATTAGAAACATCCACGTCAATTTTGAGTTGATAGGGAAGGCGTTAGGGATACGCGACGGGGGTAAGATAGCGATGTTCCCTTCATAGTATTATCATAGATAGCCTGGTTTGATTCCGTTCCCGTTGCGTAATAATTGTTGTAAACACTTTACTGAGTCTGAAATTGTAGGTGATGCCATACCCAAACTTAAAAAGAAGAATCCTGCCTATCTCACCATAAAAGCACAGTTTCAGAAAAAGACAACCACCCAGTTGTGTGACTTTGTGTATGCCTGTCCCATGGATACCGAAGCGCAACGGGCATATTTCAGAAGGCATTTCATCCTGGTGGTCTTGAAGATGTTCTTATGCCCAACGAGTCAACAAAACATTTCTCCATGCACATACCTTCTGTTCTTGATGTCACCGACCCCAGCAGATTTAATTAGGCTCATAAGACATTCAAGTGGTTGGGGCTAGCAATTGAAAAATTCAAATCTAAGAACCATGAAACTTGTGGTGGCTGCATGTTCACCCTTATGGTATCTTGTAATGTTTGGTTGCTTATTTTACCTAATTGGTTTTAGATGGCACAACATAACCTTTTTACATTGCCTTCCAGCTGTTATACTTTTAGCGATTGCAGCATGGTCTACTCAATCGCTGTCGAGAATAAGAACCATGGGTAACTGCATGGACTGCTGCAGAACTTAAAAAGAAAGCCGCTAATGTGATGGCTGAGGTACTATGCCGGATAATTTATTCGTTGCTATATGCTAACCCAATTTACCGATGAGAAATTTTTTCAAAAATGATTAATGCACTAACGTGGGATTTAAAATTATTGCTTTCTAAATACCATTGACGTGTCTCTAACAGGGTTGCATCGGAGATAGGGAAAAAGGGAGCAAGGAATCAGCATTCAGTAAATAAAGCCGATGGAGGGAACGCAAGACTAGAGAGGCGCACAGGGTAACGTCTTTCTTGGAATTTAAGTTAATTATAGCATTGAAGTTATAGGGGGTTATTGACATAGTGATGTAATTGTTCATCTTCAAACCTATCTTGCATATAATTTTATTTGAATATCATCATGTTGTCGCTATTCTCTGTGTGGAATTTCTAACTAGCTCGTTTACAAACCAGGATCCCAAAACAGGCACGCGAAAAAAGCTACCGATCATCAGAGGCCAATCTTGCAAAGACAGCACAGGAGCTCATGAAGCCCCAGGTTACAACGAGAGACCTGTTGTACCTTCAGACTCCGACGAAGACGATGATGTGCCCATTGCTCAAAGAAGGCGCCGACTGTTCCAAGATGACTTGAACCCGAATGGTGAGCATGTAAATGAGAAGGACAGTGCATTAGCTCCACTGCAGAAGGATCCAATTACACCCTCTTTAGCACTTGTGGAAGTTAATGATTACGATTTTGACAGGCAAGTTCTAGAAATAACCATTTGTTTAGGATGCCATTTTTTCATATCTCATTTGTATTGTAATTTAAATCCGCCTACAACTAGAGTTATCTTACTATAGATTTCGTAAGACTTTAGACCACAGATAAATTTTTCTCATTGTTTAAGTGTTTTTTGCTACTGCAATTTTGTTAGAACAGATAGGATAAATTTCTATGTAGAAGAACACGTTTGGTTCTCTTACTAATCTCATTATATTTCAACATATTAACTAAGCGCGTAAAACCTATTAGTTAAAACTAAACATTTGGGTAACAATCGAAATAAACATCCAGTTTAAAATAGTTGTAACAGATCACACAAAATGCACAATGATTATTTTAGTTAAACATCTATTGTCTATCTCAATTTTGCATGTCTTAATTGTACAGTGATTTCAATCCAATTACAACTCGTGTTATGTAACTATAGTTGCATTCGATGCAGAGACTTTGACTTGAACTTCGTGCAGTGTCCAGAAGTTGAGAAAATATTGGTAAAGTTTGAACAGGGTGGGAACACAAGCCCAATTAACATGGAATCCCTTCAGAAGGTCGTGGCTAACAAGTCACGCTATCACACCCCGAGTCCTGGAAGGCTAAGCTTTTCCCTTGGCTTGACACAGCTAGAGAAGTCACCAGCCACACCCCCTTTCATAACGGTACATCCGAGGCTTAAGAGTGTCAAGTTAGGTGAGGAGAAGGAGGAAATGGTCCGGCATTGGATTCTAAACTCTCGCCTCGACAAAGAGGTGCCATTAGCAACCTATGAAGGTAGGCCGTATCTTCAACTATCAAGGTTGGATCTGTGGACTCTGAAAGCACGTGGTTGGGTCAATAGCAACGTAAGTTATTGAAACCCATGCTGTAGTTACAATTAATTTGTTCTTCGTACTCTGGATGTCATGCCTATTTATTATTCTATGCAGATTATTCAATGAATGTGCAACACATTTAACGATGCTCCGGCCGAGCGATTCAAACGTGACTTCTATTGCGTGTCTCCAAGAGTATTGGTATGAAGATTATAGTTTTTCTGAAATCTCATGATAGCTATAGCATCACTGGATACTGCTTTGACAACAGGAAACGGTGATACGATAGCAGAACTTGGATGCATTCCTTAACAGGCCAGTTCCGGTGTATGATAGATTCGGTCCAAATTTCAGAGAGGACAACAAATTCTTTGACAAAGTGGAGGCATCCAAAAGAAAATGAGTTAGACACATTCTATTTTATGTAGTGCATGGTCAGCCTTATTTAGATAAGGACTAATTTGTCCGGGTTACTTATTCTACCTAAACTGTTGGTTGTGGTGAAAAATTTTAGTCGTTGCCTCATTTGTTTTTTGCATGCACTTATTTAATTGTACTTCTCATATGTGAAAGTGAATGTGTTAGGTTAATTAACCATGAATGGTAAATATTGAAACAATTTGTGAAGTTTATGATATGTTTGTCGTGCATCTTACTCCATGCGGTTAATAGTTAAACGTGTTGTGATTTGTGATTTCTTTTTGCAATGGTTTATTCCAATGTGTTGAGAAGGACACTGGTGGCTGTATGCTTTTGATGTGGCAGGAAAAAGGGGTGTTGGTAATTGATAGTCTGAAATATGAGGAACCCACTGATGAAAGGAGGAAACTAGATGCATATGCGGTAAGCTAAGACACCACATGTGCGTTGTTTATGTATGCATCGATAAATAACATTAACAACTGACGAAATATAGTTGAGTATTTTACAGGGACGACTGATTGAAGATATGGCCAAAATGGCTATCCCAACTTACGGACATACTACGAATGGCCCAAGTATTGCATATGCCTCAGTCCCCATGCAACCAAACGGGTAAGTATAAGTAATCGACACACTTAACAAATTTATGGTTTAGCAATTGCTGTAACATTGATATCATACTGACTGGACTATACTTAATTATGTAGTTGGGATTGTGGCATCTTTCTCATTAAATTTATGGAGTTATGGACTAAAAATTGTAGACTACATGAATGGCACGATGTAAGTTACTCAGTCGCTCAGTTTTAGATTTGTAATTTTCGGTTCATGTTTGTTACACAATTCGATCATCACACTCATCATGAAAATACCACACAGGATATGCTTCTTGCTTTGAGAGTTCATCTCATGCTGGATATTGTCATGGGAGCACACAACAAATCAATCGAACAGGTGCGAACTTTGTTGGAACAAAATGAAAAACGTGCGTGCCATAACCCTACAAGAAACAAGAAAAAGGAGGTTAAATCACCATTCACGATATCAAATACGAGGACATTGATGAAACGGGTCGGAGAACAACCTGTGAGAAAGAACCAGAAACAGAGAAAGCAATAATTGTACTTAGTCTTAAGACCACAGAAACCTTTCTTAACTTATGTGTTTATGGGTTTAGGTGTATATGTTTTTTCACTATTGGAGTCTTGGTAGAAGATATAGGATGAACATGTTTAGTTCTCTAACTACTCTGATTCTATTTTAAGAAAATAGCTAAGCACATAAAATCTATTGGTTAACAATAACCATTCAGTTAACAATAGGATTAAACATCCGGTTTCCTATTGAATCGAACATCCAGAGTAAAATTCTTGTATAACATCACACACAATAAGCCAAGACAATTTTATGTAACCATCTACGTATAAGAAGAAGTAACCATCCGCTATCACACAAGTTCGAACATTCAAGGTAAAAATACTACTAATATATCAACCACAATACACCCAAACTATCCAGAATAACCATCTGAGATACCAGGGATAATAAACATCTGATATCCTACTGAATCGAGCATCCAATTTAAAATACTCGAAACTGATCACCCATATACACGTTTACTATTCTAAAATAAGTATATATGAACAGCTTTAAATAAACATCCGATGCTCTATTGAATCGAACATCCATGTTAACATACTAGTAAGATGTCATACACAATACAGCATGTTAAAATGGTTCATTCGCAGCAAATTAGAATTGTTCATTGAAATAAATCAGGTATAGATTCATGCAACAACTGCATACAACCCTGTAAACTATATCTTTATAACATAATCTCACCCACTTCATCTACCCCCCGTAATACATGAATGCCAATCGAAATCATATGTACATCGAGATGAAAAATAAACGCAAGCACACCCATGTCTAACATATTCTAACTTTTGTCGAAGGAGGTTAGCAAAGACATGAAGCTTCCAACTTGTTCAGGTGCATTTCGGCCAACAAGATCACCAAAGTTTGTATCTGGATATGCATTTGAACGAACCACCTGCTAAACGACACAAAAAATGACAACAATCAACTTATAGCATAGTCCTATATCGAATAACTAGTTGAAGTCAGATTGACACAAACATGTACCGGGGAAGCATTCTTGTTTTTCCTCCGACCAGATTTCTTGAAGGACTTTTTCAGGGCAGCTCCAAGCCTTTTACTCTTTGACCGGCCCTTTGTAGTGACCAACGATGAGCCTTGTATGTCGACAACACCGACAACATTTGAATTTTGTGAGCCAATGCTGGTGTGGGTCTCCGCCACGCCCTCGAACCTCTTCTTGGCACGGTGCTCAGTCAACTTGGCCCTTGTTTCTTCTAGAGCAGCATGCAACAATGCTGTTTCGTCGTCGTCATTGACGAACTCTTGAGCAATGTTGTAGAAGTGTGCACATAATCCCCTGAATGCATTATGACTCACATCCGACCGACTGATGTCGTGACTGCTCTTGATATAAGTATGCTTGCGCTTTATTTTCTTGCTCCATCGAGGGAGAACATAGCAGGTAGGTACTTTATACACTTTATACGAATGAAAAACTGCAAGACAGTAACAGCACAACACACCTGAACTCTCAAAAAGATTGCACTCACAACGAACCTCCTGTGTGGAACGATCAAAGTGGATATCGTACGGAACACAGAACATAGTATCAAAGGATTAATTTTTCCTCCTCCACCTTCATGCATACCACTGGCCCATCTTCAGTAACTACAGATACTCTGCAATCAGCCTTTTTCACAAACTAAATTTGAACATCCCTAAACATGCTAGTAGTGTACTTCTACTGAAATTGTCTCTCCATAGGCGAGCTCGTTGCATAAGGGATAACCCCCCTCGAGTCTACTGCATCATCCTCCAATTTCCTCTACTCCTTGACTCCAAACACATTATCGTATTCGTGAACAAATTGGACCAAGCTAGTCCTGCTGTGTAAGAATCCACCATAGAATACGTGCATGCTCTTACTCCTTTGCGTACTCCTCATGGCAACCCAAAATTCACCCTTGAAGAATATAGGAACTCACATGTGTCGATCGTCATAAAGATCTACAGAAAAAACACAGTTCTTACATAAGAAACCTTTTACTGAACTTATTATTACACAACAGATAAAGCCAGCTACCGAATAATTATTCATTATAAAGCGTAACGTAAGTGTACAATAACGAACCCGACAGCCATGTGTTGTCATGTAGATTGTAGTCCTCTATAAATTCAGACCATTTTCCCTCGAATGACTCCACCGTCCGAGAGTTGAACACAATGTCCCTGAGGTCGGCATACAACTCTCCGTACCGGCGATAACCTCCAAGCTTATGCAGTAACTTCTTCATGATGTTCTAGATGCACCAACAGTGACGTGTATTGGGTAACGCCTTTCTAATCGCACCGAACATGGATCTGCATTGATCGGTGATGATGCTCTGTAGAGCAGCTCCCATGCACGTCACCCATTGGCTGAAAACCCACTCATAACTTGGAATTTCCTCGTTTCCCAACAACGCACAACCAAGGAGGGTCAACTTACCATGGTGGTTGACACCAACGGACGACACGAACGGTAATTCATGCCTACACACATAAACAACCACATTTAAGAATTTCCAGTCACGACTGCACGAAAAAAAATACCAAAAAAACCAACAACACCACCTGGTACCTGTTTGTACTGTAAGTGCTATCAAATGACACGACGTCTTCGTAGTATTCATAGGAAGCCCTGCACCTTGCATCCACCCAAACTGCACTCCTAAATCTACACTCGTCCTCCAATTTCACAGCATAGAAGAAGTTCGGAGTGATGTCCTTCATTCTCATGAAATAGTTCATCATCTCCCTAACATCCGCATTCACATTGCTGGTTCGGAGTCTTGCTGTAATATAGTTTCTTAAATCCTTTTCTGAGAATCCCAGATTTGACGGGCCCCCAGCCTCATTTACCAAAGCTAGGAATGTCTTGTTTGGTCGAATCCCAGCCTCATCATTATTCTCAATCACGCACTTCGCATGCATGATCAGCTGCCTATACTCATGGTAGTGCACTGTCTTTTTCACCCAACATGAGTGCGAGTGCCTCAACTCAACCTTGAAGAAAAGCTAGGGGTGGCAAAGCGGGCCGGTCCGCCCCAACTCGACCCGTTTTGCCACCCCTAAGAAAAGCCACTCTTGCTTCTCCTTATCAAATTTCACATATATTCTTGCCTTGCACCCAGCGGCTGAAATCGGATTCTTCCGCGTTGGTGCTTTGACACGAGACCCGCGGATGCGGTCCCGATTACAGTGGATAGCCTGGTTAACGGGTTCCTTTGTGCTCTTGTCAAATGTTGTCATCTTGATCTTAGTTGCAAATCCAACTTTCTTTGCGTAGATAACATAGAAATCATGAGCTAGTTGCAACTGCGCAAACCGCATTCCAACTCTTGGCATTTCATCTTTCTCAAGGCAACCATGATCCCATAACTACGTATCAGAAAAAAACAATGCCATTAATGATGAAATCAAACATGCGGATCCTGACTGCACAAATTTAAACTAGAGTCCAAACCTCGTCACTTCCTACCTCAGTAATATCCGACAATTGCGTGTCCTGCACTTCCAAAATAAACACAAAAATCTAAAAAAAAAAGATAAATTTTTATTCAATATCATGTATATGAAACCTCACTAACCAGCACAAAAAATACGACAAAAAAGTATAAGTCAAGTCATTCATCTTGCCAATTTTAGCTTTAAAATAAAGGCATTGAAATGACAATCATGGTAATTGAATCAATTATTTCATTTTACCTATTATATAATTATTGTAACTACTACATACTCTTTTTCACGTTGACACTGAACGTCATATAGCTGAACATGCATTAGGTACAACTACCATACACATAGTTCTGTCCTCGGTTTCAAAGCCAATGGTGCCTATTCTTACTTTTAAGAGTTGCTTTCTTTATTCATACATTGAGCATCATGCATAACTATATACATATATTCTAATCCTAATATGCAGGAAGCAAATTAGGTAAAGCATCAATTGATAACTCTTGCATTTTTTCTTTTCATTTTCAAAATATATCCTTCCTAAATATAATACCATTGGCTACAACTCAAATTCAAGATACCTCACTTCTAAGGTTCTAGGGGACCTATGGGCATCCTGCACAGCAACATGGGTGATTACATATTTCAGAAGCACGGTCTCCAACTATAGCGAACTAACATTGTATACATGCAATTGAATTTTGGTTATGAGGGAGTATATTCAAATTCATATATTCATAGAAAATAGTCCAACTCAGAAGTATTTTCATCCAGAGACACATCAATATGCCATGGTTATTATAGTTAATCAAATTCCCCATACATATAAGAATACCATGAATATAAAACCATCACAAGTTTGGTTGAATCATGAATGTTTGTGATGCATTTGATTACGTATTAAAAATATAAAATTAAACACGCCACTTGCATTGAGTCTAAACTTCCAATTCAACTAAAAATGACCATCCATTGAAAAGTGTTTCGTACATAAAGTTGCTCACCTTAGTCGATTGCTCAACCTCGACGACGAGAGGGTCATCTACGTTTTCATTTGGATTTGATGAAATCTCATTACTGCCGGAAGATGGAACAGAAACCACCGGTTCAGCCACATTGCACTTCATTAATGAACTCCGGGGTGACGGGGGTGGAAGAGCAAGCACACTTGAGACCCCTTTTAATTGCGACGTCGACATCGAGAAGAAGAAACACACGGCTACGCGCTGTCCTCGCTGGATGTCTGGGTTGTTGCGGTGCCACGCATATCGAACAAACAACGGGTAGGTGGTGCTAGACGAGGGCCTGTGCGGACGATGACGCCGGTGGGAGGAGAGTCCGACGACGGTCGGTGACGGATAGAAAAGTAGTTTCCGATGAGAAACGGAGATGATATCGTATTGAGCAACTGACGTCTTTGTTGTGATCCTATAACTGCTCCTAATCCTATTTTCTTTCAAAATTCAAATTAGAATAATTTCAAAATTAATTCATTACCCATAATTTAATTTTAATTTGAAATTAACCTCCAATGTATGCATTGTACGGCACATGTATTGACTCCCTATACTTCCTCTATCACAATTTATCATGAAATACTATACTTCCTTTTAAACACATAAATCATGATAAAGTAGTGTGATTTAAAAAAAGACATACAAAGTATGATTCTGTACCATTATTTACTTATAAATCCAACATTATTCTTTAACACACGAACAACAAAAAGGGCAATGGGTTAACGAAAGTGTAGATAAACTCGATAGTCTAGTATAATTTACATACAAAAATGAAAACACTGAATAACCTAACACAATCTATATGGAAATAATAAACACCCACATTGACACTAAAAAAAATTAGATCGGATAAATTGATTTTCAGTAAATTCTTATTCTCTACATATATTCCAAAAGAGTGATGCTAAGTAGCTAAAGATTCATTACAATATAAAAATATCATAAAAATTCTCATTCTCTTTATAAGCAAGTGATATACACCTTCTTATCACTTACTCTCCTTATCACTTACCATTTTTCTGCGTGCTTGGAGACATTAATGTTCTTTGCAAAATCAATTTCAGTTTCTTCCAAATTAAATCTCTAAAATTCCTCAATCACATTATTATCCATTAAAATATAATTTTTCTGCAGAAATTATGGAGCTTAAATTTAAAAATTTTAACAACTTCTACTGTACAACTCATATTTTACATATAAATTATTAGAAAATAAAAAATAAAAATATAAACAAAAATTAAAAATAAATTTTTAAAAATAATTATTAACTCATCATATTAAAATCAATAAATAAGCATACATATGAATATTAAATAAAAAATATTAAAATAATTAAAATTATAACCTATTAGTGCACATATGAGATAATTTGAAAAATACAATAAGACGCATAGTTTAAAATTTAGTAATATTAATTATAAAAATTTATTAATTATAGACATCATATGTATGAAATTATGAATATTATGAGTACAAAATTATGGATGTTATTAATATGAAATTATCGATGTTATGCATATGAATTTATAGATGTTATGAGTAAATTTATCGATTGAATAAATTAATTTAAGAATTTGACATTTTTTTAAATTCAATTATGAAAAAATTTAAAAACATCTGTGTTAATTTGATAGTTATGTATGCAATAACTAAAAAATAATATGTGTATGGATGTAATATCTAATAAACATGAATTTAATTTTTAGATGTTAGTTGTATGTAATTATGGATGTTATGTATATGAACTTATGAATGCTATGTGTATGAACTTAGTTAATACAGTATAATTATAGATGCACATAAAAAAATAAATCAGTTTATTGCCATATCTCATCAAAGCTAGTGTGGTTTTTCATATTCTCGAAAATTGATTGACGGACAATAATCTCATCGGGTGAGTTTGTCTATTGTTCAAATTATTCTTCAACTCCTTCTTGTAAATTTCTTTGGCCTATTCTAATTGTGCTTGTAATTGAAATAGAGTTGTGATTTTTAGCTAGAGGAAATAAACAAACTTCATGATCCAGATTAACAATGAAAAATCTATTAAACCAAGCTTTCACATTTGTTAATGATTGCAATAATAATAAATGAATTAAAAGAAATAAAAATCAATTACAATTAAAATTATTTAATGAATATTATTACCGTTTTTAATTGTTATTAGTCATTATTGTATTCTTAAATCTAAGATTTGAACCTCTCTCCAAAGATGTCATTCTTTCGGGGTCTATTTATTAAGCATGGGAGAGAGAATCATATGACATTATAACATTCAAATTATAAAAAGAAATATTAAATAGTAGTTATAAGAATGTCTAATAGTTAGGGATATGATATTATAATTAATATCATTAATAAGTGGAATTGATAAGAATATGATAAGTAGATTGATAAGAGCATAGTTATCAGAACCGGACCGGATCGGTCGGTTCGACCAGAAAACCAGTGAACTGGTGGTCTGGCCGGTTTGGTTTGAAGATTGGACCGCATCAGCTTTCGAACCGGTCAACGGGGGTCAAACCCGTTGAAAACCGGCCGGTTCGCGTCTCAAATTACACTAAACCTGTCGCGGGTCTATGGTGCACCTGCGGGTCGAACCCGTGATCGCGTGAATGTGCAGCTTCTCCTTGCCACTGTGCCAAGCTTATTCTTCAATAATACTATGACAAACAATATATATAACAAAAGGTGAATGATTTTTTATTTTTCTTATTCTTTTAAACATGGATTCACATGAATACCAAACAAATTGTCACATGGTATATAAATATATTGATATATTGATATTGATTGTGTTATCTTTTTTTTTGTTCATTTAAATTGACAAAATATTTTATACTAGTGATTAATTTATTATTTTTTTATAGTATAAATTATATCTAAGAATTAATATTTAATTGTTATTAATACACAACTGGTAAATATGTACTTTATTTTTTTTTTCAAGCGCTAATTAATCTGAAGTTGAAAATTTTAAGGTCCTAATTGTCACTTTATTCAATTTTTTACTATTTTATATTTTTTATTTGCGTACGACCGGTTCTATCGGTTCAACCAGTGACCCACCGGTTGAACCAATGACCCAGTGACCCAGTAACTTGACCGGTTCGATCACCGGTTCGGTTCTGACAACTATGGATAAGAGAGTAAAATAAAAAATTAAAATATTATTAAGTTATATAAATGAAGTAAATTATGAAAAATTTTGGCTAATTATGGCTAAAAATTGTTTGTTATCAAATTTTTTCCATTCCAAAATTACTTTTACTACCCAAATTGGTCTATATGTTGCTCACAATTAAATTTTTAATATGCTTGGAAAAATAAATCCTTAATTAATTTTATTATAACACAATAAAGTCTCCAACAAAGACACTACTCTAAGACACGTTTGATTCCTTTTAATTAAATAAACGATGGACGGACCAATCTGTATGCACTACAAAAAAAGAGACATAAAATGGCATAAATATTACGGCGGTTTTGTAAAACTGCCCTAATACCCGGGTATTATGACGTTTTTCATTGTTGCCATAATTGAATTGTATTTGGTGGCGGTTTCTGTTGATTTTGGCGGTTTTAAAACGCCATTATCACTTCTATATAAAATAGCCTAACCCTAATCCAATTCTCATTTTTCGTTGAAACGCAAAGTTTGAATCGCTGCCAGAGGGATCTTCTCTGTGACGACCTTCTCTTACCGATCTCCTCCGGCGACGACCATCTCTTACCGATCTCTTCCGGCGACGATCTCCTCCAACGACGACCTCATTTGGCGACTTTTTCCTCAGCGGTGATCTTCTCTGGTGACCTCTCCTCTAACGACAACCTCCTCCTGCGACGGTCTCCTCCAGCGGCATCTCTTACTGCAATGATCTCCTCCGGTGGCATTCTCCTACGCCGTCAATCTCATCCATCGAGCTAATGTGCTATGAGAGATTCTCCTCCCACAAGCTCGCGAGTTTGGTTCTTCTCCCTCTTTTCCTCTGTTCTCTTGAAAATATTTTACTCTAATTCTTTCGATTTCTTGAATTATTGATCCAAAATTTCAAAATACATGATAGATTTTGCGAAATGGCAACTACAACTACTGAGCTAGGGTTTCTGAGGAAGGGATCGTTGAAACAATTCATAATGATGATGATGATGAAGCGCCCGATGCTGCGGAGAATGGAGTTGCGGTAATTTTGTTGTTTTATTGGATTATTTGTGCCTGAAACTTAATGCTTTTAGTTAACAGTTTGTTTTAGTTCCTTGAGTTGATTCTTTCATGCTTTATCAGTTCTGAATTTGTTCCACTATGTGCTTATAGTCTCACCGTCCAGTGGGGATAACAATAATCATATTTATTATTATTAATACTTTTATTTCATTTCCTATTTCCTATTTTGTTTATTTAATATCTGTTTAAAAAACTGTGTTCATGAGTTGCAGGGAGCAAGATGACTACGAGGTTGTGAGGAAGGTGGGAAGAGGGAAATATATTGAGGTCTTTGAGGGCGTTCACTCCACCGATAATGAAAAATGCATCATCAAGATCCTCAAACTCGTCAAGAAGAAAAAGGTGAATCCAATTCCAATCCCTACACCTATTGCAGTTTGTATTAACTAATATGACTGCTATTTTTAATTTAAAGCAACACTGCTGTTTTCAGTTTCAGTATACTTTTTCACTTCATTCCATCCTCATATGGCAATGAATGCTGTGCCGGGGCTTCAATGGCCAACTTTGGTCCAGTAGTTCATTTAGTTTGTTATTAAATTTCTAATTTCAAACCTGTAAGATTTTACCCTTTCCAATATTCTGGTTGTATATATAAGTTTGTACATCTTATAAGTTGTTATTCTGGTTGCAGTTAAAGAGGGAGATCAAAATATTGCATAATCTTTGTGGAGGTCCCAATGTTATAAAGCTGCTTGACATTGTTAGGGACCAGCAATCAAAGACCCCAAGCCTTATATTTGAATATGTCAATAACACTGATTTTAAAGTGCTCTACCCCACCCTGTCAGATTATGATATTCGATATTATATCTATGAACTTCTAAAGGTAAGTTTTATACTCTATTGGTTGTCTAAGATCAGCTGTTATATCTTATTTTTGCAGTCATTATTTGTTTGACATATTTCTAGACATTATCTATGCCAATGCTTCGTGGAAAATTCAGTTATTATTTTTGTATTTTTCTTTATGGTGAAATATTAGAAAGTGGTTGAGTAATTGCTGCATAGCTCTTTGACAGCTTCTTCTACATTAATCCTCTAATAGATGCAATTAAAGAATGAATTGGTTGAGGTTTGAAATAGGTTGTAGAGTGGCTTGTAAGGAAGTTGATTTTGATTTTTGAAAATCACTTCAATTGCTTATAAATAATGCATAGCAGGAAAATAGACTTTTTCACTAAATGCACTTGTAATATCAATATCTACTAAGTTGATATTTAGTCTTTGAAGATAATACAATCAAGGCAAGGAGATATTGGGAACTACTACGGTGTTCAGCTTCTTGATGCTTCAGTGACAAAATACCAAGATTATGGTCACTAACAACTTACTCACCCTCTTGTGTATGTGCACAAAGACTAGTGCTTTTCTTTTTTCCTTTTTGCCACTGAAAACTCAGTTTCCTGTCTACCACCTTGTGTTTATTTGAATATGATTTTGTAAATTTTTGTTAAATATTTAACTTATTACTTACTCTTGAAATATTTAAAAAAAATTGTTAGCATTTTGCTAATAAGTGTTGTAAAGAATTGAAGACATTTAAAAAAAAAGAAATGTTTTTAAAAGTTTTCATTTATGTAGTCAAAAGTTCAAAAGTCTTTGCTTTTTACTTTTTTCAATAAAAGTATTTGTTTTCTATTTATATATATTATCGTTTCTATTGAGGTTTTTGATAAAATATTTCACATACTTTATAAATAGAAGAAAATGTACTTTCCCTAGTAAATTTCTAACATTCTATTACTTGTCAACTCTTTGTAGCTTTTATTTCATAAGTTCATTCATGTTTATGCTTTGCACTTTGTGACATAAGAAAAAGGATACAAGCAAAAGTGGTCTCTTTTTTTTGTAATTTATTAATTTATATTTGGTCTTGAGGAAAAGCAATGAGAGTTATATCCATATCCAAATCTAATTCCAAGTCCACGTACTCATAAGTAATGCATAGCCTTTATTATAATAATGGTGTTATATGCTTTGGTATTTGGATATAACTTCTGGGAAAATTGGAGATAAATTTAATTTGGCAGTTGATGATCTTTGAAATTCAGGATATACATTGGAGAGACACGTGGAGTGGAGGGATTGGGTGAGAGGTTAGAGGTGAGGGAATTATCCTTCATATACAGCTGGCTCTCCCTCTCTGATTTTGTTTGTTTGTTATATGTGATGTGTGCTGCTCTGCTCTCCATACTCATGCATGCTCGTTTCTGCTTCTTTTCTTTGATATATGCATGCTCGTTTCAGCTTAACTGTGTCAGCAAGTTTAGCCATTGACTTCATGTGGTAGCTGTCTTGAAGGTTACTTTTCTTTGTCTTATGCTTTGTTTGTTTAGAATTGGTCATTTTTTGTCTTATTAATTCCGATTGACGCAACAAATTTAAATTGCAACTTTAGGAAGATTTCAAACTTCTGCACAACCAATAATGTATCACGTATACAATTTTGTTAATAAATTAGTATTTGGATCATTTTTGTTAATAAATTTTTCAACCATCAAAATGGTTATATTATCCATTTTAAATTATACGATGAGACAATTTAGTTTTCCAAACAAGTAACAGCCAAGCTAAACCATTGCTTGTGTTATACAATGCTTCATTTTGCAGGTAACTAATTCGGCTATCTATATCATGTTAAAAAATCATAAGGCTAATGTCCAAGACTCTTCTAATCTACAAAATTGTTAATAGGAAAGGGTCAAAGTTCCCTTCAAATCTGAAGGGAAGGGAAACTTCAGAACAGTGAGCTTCAAGTTCAAAGCAGTTGCACCAAGAACAAGACTCACATTCTACAGCTCCTTTTACCATACCAGAATTGATGATTATGGATCTCTCTGTGGCCCTGTTCTTGACCAGGTTATAGTGTTCTCTGTCGCATAAGTTATTAAACCATTAATGTAGTACTTAGTAACTATGATTTTTGCAAGTTACTTGAGCCTGTCTTCTATATAATTGCACGAGACCACCTTATATTAAAACTTCATCTTGCTTTTGTATACTAATTCCCTATATTTTGTTCATGTATGCATTAAATAACCTTATACTTTCTAAACTTATAGCTAATTAGTTAGCAACATCATGATAGTGGAAGCAACATGTTCACTTGAGTGTGTAATTCAAAATATTAAGCAAATTAACATCCTGAACAGAAAGGACTTGAAGAATTCTAAAAAGAACAATACTAAGATTGGTAGTTACCCCTCATATACGCTGCCAATGTCTGATTAAAATTGCAGAGTTAGCTTTTTAAGAAGCAATGAACATTGAATCATGACGGTGTATCACGGTGTAGCGCAGGGAGGCAGTCTGAGATCAAATGGCTCTCCTTTTCGTCACACTCGTATCGTACCTTTGTCGATATTAAGGTAAGCAGTTTTGAGGTCTGGTCGTGTTAAGGCTAGTCAGCAAAGTACATGGCTCGATTTTGTTGTCACTAAATTGCATTGAAAACAGATTTTGGTTTGCAGGACAAGTGGAGGAATTTCCTCAAGGCTAGCTTTGCTCAGGCACCTGCAGATGAAGGGGTAAGAGTCATGATTTTGCAAAATTAATCTTGCTTATTAGTGAGTTTATATAAACATGATTTGTGGTTAAAAACTATTTGGAAATTAGTTCCTACAAACATTCCAGGAACTGTTTCAACATGCATGCATGTGACTTAAGTTGCTTAATATTTTACTACCTGTCCAAAATTAGTTAGGCATTTAAGCATAGAAATTAAGGAAATTGGAAACATCTTGATTTTTTAATAAACTAGATTGATTTTACAAAACTACCCTCAACTCTCCTTATCCTATACTTATTGCCACTCTCCTCTTTCCTCTCCTCTTTAATAGGATGATTACAGTTGGAAAAATTCGACCTAATTCTTCTGCTTACTGAATTCCTGAGTTGTTGTTCTCTGCAGAAATCCAACCTATTATAACTCTTGAATTAGGAATTTGGGTTCCAACTTTATTTTCCTTGTTAAATTTGTTTTCTTGACATAGATGAACGTGCGGAAGCATGGTATAGCGCCAATCCTAGAACCGATTTTTCTACGAGTACGAGAGATTAAAAAGGGGGCTGCTTCCGTGGAAGGAGTAGAAGCAAAATTCTAGCAGGTTTGTATTGAAAAATCTATCTTGTTATAAATCTTTTCTTTAGAACTCATTGTTCTGAGAATTTTTTGGGAATTTGCATGCTGCAGTTATAATATTTTTAACACATGCAGGTACCTGAAACACTGCCTGAAGAGGTACTTGGGAAGATGGGAGCACCTCCAAAGAGTGATGTGCCGATTATTACACCCAATGAGCTACCTGAGGTTGCTGGTTTATTGCTTGGATTTCCAACGAGATTTGGACTCATGGCTGCTCAGTTTAAGGCATTCTTGGTTGCAACTGGAGGCCTATGGTGTACACAGGCACTAGCAAGAAAGCCTGCTGGAATTTTTTACAGCACCGGTTCTCAAGGAGGCGGACAGGAAACCACCTCGTGAGTTTTCGAATCTGTCCAATTTTGCTTCCCTTACTTGCCATTTTCTCCCATGAGTGTCTTTTAATGCTGGTTATAGACATTTGTGAACTACATTGCCTTATTTGAGAAAGCTAAGAGAAGGATAGGTACACACAAATAAGATGGAGCCAAAGAGGTTAAAAAGATAGCTACTCCTAATTAATAATGAGTTCTTATCAAATAGCATATTTCTTGTGAGACTGCTGGTTTAGTTTTCTCTTTTCAAAATGCTAGTAGTTTGCTATTTATTTGAGCAACTATTTATTTCTAACGTTTAATTTTCTTTTGCAGATAATATTTATTCACACGGACATGAACAATGAAAATGTTGGAAGGGTCTGTTGCAAACTTTTTGAGCATCTCTAAGAAAACTCCCAATGTAATAGAACTAATAATATTTCTTAGTTTGATATTTTGTATAGGAATTATTACTTTTGATTTGTAATACTAAAAAATTATATATTATGTTTAATACTGAGTTAAATAATATTTTGTCTATGGATTATGATTTTGTTATTGTGGAATTTTAATAAAAAAATTATTTGTTTAGCATGATAGAAACAACAGTAAAAATTGTATTTTTAAAAGATAAAAAATGTCACTTTTATCCGGTAAAAAGGGCGGTTTGTAACTGCCATTTTAAACAACATGAAACGCCATTTTAACCTGATAAAAACGGCGGTTTTAAATGTCGTTTTAACCAATAAAAATATCACTATTAAGGTAAAAATGGCGGTTCAAAAATGCCGTTTTAACCAACAAAACGTCACTTTGTTAGGGTCAAAATGGCGGTTTAAAAACGCCATTTTAATCAATCAAAAACGCCGCTTTTATCCTGGAAATTACGGCGGTTTGAACCGCCGTTTTAACTTTGAAAATTATGGCGGTTTTCTGAAAACCGCCGTAATAACCAGAATGGCGCCCAGAATTACGTCGTTTTTTAAAACCGCCGTTCTTGGTAATAATGGCGGTTCAAACCGCCATAAATACCCAAAAAAACCGCCGTTTTAACCAGAATTTTTTGTAGTGACGATGGCAGCAATTCACGAGAACTTCTGAAAAAAAAAATTGTTGACGACCAAAACACCCGATCTTGAATTCTTTAAGAATCAATTTGCCCGTTTATTTATATAAAATAAATAACCAGAAATCTAACAATCGAATTTATTGAGTAAAAAAAAAAGATATAAAAGAGATATGTTAGGAACAACATTCCTACAAAAAGGCAACGTTCATAAATCTAGAATAACAAAATATGAAATAATAATACAAAGTTTGAATTAATAATGTAAAAATTGTCCCACGAACAAACTATAATTCATTTGATATATATATATATATATATATATTTTGATACTAATGTTAATGTTTTTTTTGACAGAATTAATAATTAAATATTATAATTACTCACAAACTAATACTTTATTTAACATGTTGTAATTTGTCTAATTATTTTTTCATAAAGACTAATTATTTTGTGGTTGTATTTGAGTGTATTGTTTTAATTTTTTTTATTCAACAAAGAACAATACGATACAACGATACTTCTATGATACCAAATTTTTATTATTAGAAGAATTCTTTTATTTTTAAATTAAGATCTTACAAACATTATGAAATTTTTTCTATTTTGTAAATATTGTCAAACATATTAGAGAAATTAATTAGTCAAAGAGAAATATCTATCAAATATTAGTTTCCAAGAAATTATAGTATTTTTTCTATTAATTTTATTTAAAAATAAAGCATTAGGATAATGATTTTCATATACATATATATATATAAATGCATTATGATTTTTTTTTCAGTGGAACAATTTTTACGTTTTTCATTTAAACTTTTTATTATCATTTAATATGTTCTTATTATAAATTTATTAATGTTATTTTTTTAGGAATGTTTTTCATAATATATATTTTTATGTCTTGATTGATTTTAACTTGATAAAATTTAATGTATTAGGATTTTAGTTATTTATTTGTAAATCGTGTTAGGATAGTGGCTTTTATGTACAATTTTGAAAGTCTACTATTCTATCACTATTTACATATTAGATTTATGAGTATATAGCTGTAGAGGATCATAATCTATGTGTTAAAAGACAATACAATAATTTTAGTGAATTATGGCAGTATAGTATAATTTATGAACAAATAGTACATTTACTATCCTATGACAATTTATATAATTTATAAGAGAATATATACGTCATAAATTTCGCACTACAAAATTCTTATTTGTTTGTAGAAATTTTTTAGTGGGAATTATTAAAAATTTTCATATTATATATTTTCTTTTTGACTATTTGTAAAACCTCCTTGAATAACAAACAAAAACTCCTACTATTATAATACTCTCAACTCAATCAATTATAAAAAATCCAACCCAAACAAATATTCACTGAGCCTATATCAAAAAAAAAAATTCAAGAGGCTTTGAGAGAGAGGACGAGGGAGAGTGAGATGGATCTCTCTGAACCCCTAAAATCTCGATGTCATCGCCACCGCCATTGCCATCATTGTCTCCTCATCAATGTGACGCTGGTGGAGTTATGAATGGAGGACAAGGTGATCATGGAGCTCTCAGGATAGTATTTTAGTGATGATTCTAATCAGATCATTGAGGTAATGCTTTAGATCTTCCGCTTCTGTGTTGTCTTTCATGACAAGTTCTTCCGCTGGTTCTGCTTTTGCTCCAGTGGCTTGAAGCACTTAGAGAGCGATTTTGGCACGGAGTCGGTGGCGCTGGTTGAGGAGATCTGAAAGGCGAACAAGCGGGAGTCTCTGGACGCTTCAATTGAAGTTGCGTTTGAAGCTATCAAATCTCGTGGAACTGATTTTCATATCATTCCAAGTTATTGTGGTGAGAATTTGTTCCTAATTTGTTCTTGTTTAGTTCAACACTTAAATTTCATGGTTTCAATGATGTGTATTGTATATGACATTTTGTATTTTAATTTATATGATAATTGTTCACCAGGTTCTTGAAATGAGTGATTTCACTTAACCGCATTTGAAGATATGATAGACTCTATTAATTGCCATTTTAGTTTTAGCCATTTTGCATTTTAATTTTTCCTATTCTGTTGGTATCAGCAATTTTCGTAACAAAACTTAGGCTAGAGAAAGCTTAACCAAAATAATGATGACAAAGAAACAATATGTCCTCTTCACCATAGTCCTCTTAATTTTACTTTTGTTATTTGAGTTGAATTTGTTAATCCAATGTTCACTTTTTCTTTAATGAAATATGAGTTCCTGTAGATGGTTGAAAGTAATGAAATTAACAAATTTTGGTTGGCACTTCTCGATGAAAACATAGTCGGTGTACATTGGAATAACCAGGTAAATACTAATTTAAAATAGTGTTTTTTGCATAAATTCATTCATAGAGCCTTAACAACTTATATGTTTTATTATATATTATAGGAATTGACTGGATTGAGTACAAGAAAAAACCAAAGAAAGCAGACCAATAAATATGGAAGGGCCTAAGATTCGATCTAATCCAAATTGGATATAATCTTATTATGTGTTGTGTTAGATTGAGTTGCGGGGTTTGTATGTTCTTTTGTTTGTGCTGGTGTTACATTGGAATTGGGTGAGTTTGAATGAAGTTTTGGGAAGTGGAATTGAAAAAAGAGGAATAGAGGTATTGATTGTTGGCTACCATTTCAATTAACTCCAGTACTTCATTAGTGGTCTTCTTTATATGCAGAGATCCTCCAGCCAAATTGTACAATGAAAACCGAGAGGTGGGGTCATCCCATCATAAAATATTTGAAGTTGGATCTAGTTTGCAAATATGTTCGGAGGGCATTTTATGAGCATCTCTTTGTACCTCTCCCAAGCCTCATAGAGGAACTCTCCTTCGTGCTGTCTGAAGGTCTGAATGTCTGTTCTGAGCTTAGTCAACCTCTGAGACGGGAAGGACTTGTTTAGGAACTTAATGACCAAGTCCTCCCATGTGGCTATGCTCTCTTTGCGCTGATTATCCAGCCACTACTTAGCCTGATCTCTTACAGCAAAAGAAAAGAGCAACAAACAATAAACCTCAGTCGGGACACTATTTATCTTGACAGTGTCACAAATTTGTAAGAAATTAGAGATAAACAAATTCGAATCTTCCTACGAGCTCCCACTAAACTGACAATTTTCTTGATCCAATGGTCCTCCTAAGTTAAGGAGCATTAGCATTGTGATTTGCATTCTCTGCTTCTCTGCTATGTTGAATTCAAATTCTTCTTCCACTGCCTCTTCAATTTCTTCTTCAATTCTTTGATTTTTAGCTTGTTTTCTTTGTCTCCAAAGAGTTCTTTCAATCTCAGTAGGGGTGTTCACGGTGCGGTTTGGTTTAGTTTTTGAGAGAAAAGTCATCCGATCCAATCATCTAATTAAACTGCAGTTCGGTTTAGTTCGATTTTTTTATCGAAGCCATCCGAACCAAACCAAACCAATTAAAATCGGTTTGGTTTGGTTTGGTTTGTTCGATTTTTTCAATCAATTCAAAAAAATACTACCATACTATTTCACAAAGTCATAACATTGAAATCGACAAACACAAATACACAATAGCTAACAAAGTTTTGATATAATGAAATTTAACAACAAAAAAAATTCAAATACTACAATTAAAGAAGTTTAAAAGTTCAATAGTCAACACAACCGAAAATAAAAATAAATTTTCATTAAAAGATAGCCAAGTTATGGTGTCTTCTCCTACAAAACAGCTAAACTTCTCAACGCAAACCAACTTGAAATAAAAAACCAGTTACATAACAACAACAACAACAACAACAACAACAACAACAACAACAACAACAACAATAATAATAATAATATATTGACATCAAACTAGCGGCAATCCAGTGTCGCTCATATTCTCACTTAAACTGACATCAAACTGCACAAATAAATACATTGAACGACAAAATAAATTTCCAAGCAATTTACAAAATCAAAATCAAAAACACAACAAATAAATTAAAAACAGAACAATACCAACAACCAGCAACAATACCAACAAACATGCTTAAAATTATCTCATTATTCAAATTTATCTTTTACCATACTGATTTTAATAAACTGAACAATGAATCAATAACCAGCAACAATACCAATAATAAAATAATTCAACAATACCAACATTACCTGACAAACAGCAACATTGAATCAATAAACAACAATTGGTAAACAATGAATCAACAAACAACAAGTTAGCAACAATGAATCAACAAACAACAATACCAACAATAAAGTAAACAATACCAACAAACCGCAACAATGAAGCAATGATTATTGAACAAAAATTAGTCAAATTACATACCTGACTCGGTGGCTCGGACTCCATATTGACTTTAAATGACTTGAATCGGTGGGTGGATGGGGGACTGGAAAATGCTGCTGGGTGGTGGCCAGAAACACTGCTCGGTGGTGGCGTCACTGGCGTGGTGCTGTGCTGGCCTGCTGGGTCAGTGGGTGGTGGCGTCGTGCTGTGCTACTGCTGCATGGGTGGCCAGAAACGGTGCTCTGTCCGCTGGGTGGTGCTGTGCTACTGCTGGGTGCAAGCCTGCAACGGTGGTGTTGGCTATGGTTGGGGCTTCGTGGTACTCTATCCGCGAAGAGGTCCTGGGAGCAGTGGGTGAAAAGGCTTTGGCGTTGGGAGGAAGGCTTCGAGGTGGTGGGAGGAACGGTCTCTCCCCGGCGTTAGGAGGTGCTGCAAGAACATGGGTTCGCTGCCGGCCTCGAGGCTCAAGAACGTGGGTGCACCAGTGCAGAGAGCGAGATTGTAGAGGAGAGCGCTAGGTTTCGATTGGGGGTGGGGGTTAGGTCGCACAGAACTCATTTGGGGAATTGAGGGGTTGGTTTTTTTAGGGTTTTTACCTTATCAATTCGGTTTGATTGGGATTTTCATGGTCAAAACCGAAAATCGAAACGAATTACAAAAAAAATAGCAAAACATGTTTTTTTTTTTTTTGGTTTTCGGTTTGTTCGATTTTAGATTTTTTCTGTTCGGTTGATCGGTTTAGTTCGATCTAAATCGATTTTAAATACCCCTAATCTCAACTATCTAAACCTCACTAAACATCATGTTCTGTTTCCGGACAACGAAACACCAGAACATCTTTATTTATGGTTTAATTAACATATATTTTTAGCATATATATTAAGATTATTATTAATAGAAGTTTTAAATTTTTTATTTTAATAAATACACAATAAATATATTAAAACTTAAATAATTTTTTTAAAAAATAATAATTAGTAATCTAATAAGTTTCCTAAAAGTATATGTTACCAAAACATTTTTATTTATTTTGACGTTAACGGTTTAATAAAATTTCAACTATTGCAAAAAGTAGAAAAAAAAAATCAAGACAGCAATCTATAATATTTTTCTTTTATTTATCTTTACATTATGTAATTTTTAGTTCTACTTTCATTTTTACAATAGGTCATTCGCTTTAGATTTTCTTAAGGAACCTCCCGTGGGATAGCAAAGTACTCTCCTTAGTGCAAATACATTATAAGGAAATTAACTTAATTTTTTTATTCATCTTGTAACGTATAATTTTTTACCATATAAGGCTTAAAGGCTGTATTTGGAAGAAAAACTAAAATTAAAAGCCCAAATTAAAAAATAAAGATTGAAAGATAAAGATTAAATTAAGTATTTATATTGTGTTCGGTATAAAATATACTTAATTGAATTATATTTTAGTATTATATTTAATTTAAGATAAATATAAAAATTAAAGGATAAATTTAAAATTTGAAAAGTTAAATTAGGATATTTTTGACAAAAAATATTATTAAAATTTCAGTTTCCGTCTTTAAAAACTCTAATCTCTCATGTTCTCACTTTTTAGAAATATTAAATAAACTAAGATTTTGTATTCTAAAACTGAAATTTTATATTCTCTAATAACCAAATACGATATTAAATCTCAATCTTAATTTCTGAAAATAAATGGCTACCTAAGAATGAGAAGAAAATATGGGAGAAAAATCTTGTATGGTATAAAATCGCACTATAAAATTAATTGCATAAAAAACGGAAAAGATTTTTTTTTTTAATATATACCCTCATTTCTGTAAACGTAGATATCTTAAAAAATATCCAAAGGAGATAGGAATAGAGACAAAATCAAAAGTACGTGAATATCCATAGAAATATCGAAAGATAGAGATGGAGATAGGAAAAAAAATCACCTTGTGAAGAACTGAGGGCGGTAATGAGAATAAAAATCTCAAGAAATTTAAAGGAATGGGTTTCTTACAATACTTTTTATTTTTAAAATTGTATTGCACACTTATCATTTGAAAATTTGAAATTTGTTTTTATTATACAATATAATTGAAAAATATTAAATGTATCTCATCTTAATTATACTAAAACTTATAGTTTTTATTGAATTAAATAATCACTATGACCGTGTACACTCCCTGGAATCATATTTTCCCGCGAAAAATGGAGACGGAAAGGAATGTTTCCTTGGATTATGGGGATACAAATGGGAATGAGAATTTCAAGTAGAAAACCCCTGTATTGCCATCCCTAATTCCTAAACATAGTATCGTTTAATCTCAAAGGGAAATCATCATACGTAACTTCCTAAAAACCACGCTACAATACGAGAAGATAACACCGCAATCTGGGCAATTCTTCCAAGTGGGAAAATGCCAAGAAATATTAACGAATGACACGGAACTTGTCTAGCGCTTAAAGCCCATAATAGCCCTTTCTCGTTCCTTATATCCCAAGGCAAGATCTACATCAATACATCATTGTGATTTGTGAGCTTTTTTCATTAACTTTACACAACTGTCCAAGGCCACAGACACAAAAGCGCAGGGGATGGGTCTTGCACATGAGAGTGTTAATGAACCCACATTCCTTTCTACCTATTTACAAGCCCCAAACCTTGACTCAAAGGCAATCTAGGAGGGGACCGAGAAAATGAATGAACAATACAATAGATGAGTTTGGTATCCCAATACAGGACCACATATGTGATATGTCCGTGACCACCTTTAACATAGACTGGAACGCAAAGTGGTATCAATCATACAACAACAACAACAACAACAACAACAACAACAACAAGAAAAGTTTTAAAAAAATAAAAGCCTGTCATTCTCCTCTCTATACATGCACAGATTTAACCTCAATGGTGTGGTATGATATCTAGCCGTTACTCACTCCTGTTACTCTCTTCCTAACATGCAAAATGAAATTCTGCACTAAAATGTAAAATGTATGGTCTAGCCAGCTTCCTCACCTGCCATAATAATGAGACTAGACCGAATATTTTGAATGGCACATGTAGTTTCACCTATTTCAATTTAAATCATAATCCGGTTATCCAATCAAGGGATCTTTGATCAAAGCTGACTGAAATTGAAAAGAAGATCATGCCTGCAGTAATGATTGTTCAGCACATCTGCAAGAAGGTGATAAAGAAAAATGGAGGGTTAACATTGTACATTAATTGGATATAAATCTCAAAATCCCACGTCAAAGGGTGATGTCACCTAGAGACTTCGACTTGCCTAGAGGCAATCAGAAAACAAACCTGTCATTTAAACTTGCTCTGACCGTGCAAAATCCCTTGAATTTGTATGAACCTCTGCCAGTGGATTGGTGATGAAGCTTCCATCAGCCCTGAATCTGTGGCTTGTCAAATTGGTTTCTGCATTCCTCTCAGTGGTATAGTGCCTTGAAGCTAGTGATGGGGTGGTGACAGATCTAGAGATTTGGGAGGATGTATACCGGCCCTGTGTCTTCCTCCGGAACTTGGAGCTCCAAAATTCTGCTCCAGGTAGCAAACAACATGTATTACTAGGAGCTCCGGTATCAGTCATCCTCCCACTTGATATAGCCAGATCATAGGAGATCTCATCCAATGCCAACTCAAGGCCATGAACACGAGTCTCTAAAGATCGCATTCCATTTTGTGAGCTTCCAATGAATTTCTGTAAGAATATGGGGCAGTATGTCGGAGATGTTCATCATTAAAGGATTGGCACATGCTAAATGTAGAGATAAATATTAAAAAGAAAAAGATGAAATTTAAAAATACAATGGAAGTTTTGAAATGATAACCAGCCTTGCATCCAAGAAGGAATTTAACTAAAGAAGCACAGATAAAGGGTTGTTTGAGGAAACTTGGTGTTATGTATTAGGAACAACCTGCAGAAGATCAAGTAGACTAGACTGCTGCTGCTCGATTTGATGTAATTGATCACGGATCAAAGACAACTCTTCACTCTCTTTGTCATTCCTAAGTTGATCTTTAGTGACATTACTTACAGGAACTACACGAGATCCAGCTTTGGACACACCAAACTTATGCATCTTTTCATCAGGAATTTTACTAAATAGAGCCCGCTTTGTTTCTGGCTTTAAAAATCTGTTTTTATCCTTTTTGGCAGTTTCATCCCTCTCCCAAGGATTACCCTGATCAGCCATGACTGCAGAGGGAGCATTTGACACTGCAATTTGAACATCCCAATTCTTATAGTTTAATCTTCGCGAAACAACAGAACTCACTCTCTTGTTAACACTTGAAGGACTAATATTCTTCGCATTGCTAGAAGAAGAACTATGCGGTGCACTGAATCTTCTACCAGGAATGGATTTTTTCCGCAAATTTACCATCACTGAACCGGGACTACATGAATTTTGAGTGGCTGGGGGATAGCGCCCGTCACTTGCATTCTCTGAACCAAAAGCACAAATCCAGAAAGAGGTATAAGAAGCAATCCAAGAGAATACAGAAATAACACAAGCACAGATGATCGCAAATTAATGACCTAGACAATCCTAATCAACAAAATTATGAAATATATTCATGATCCAAGATTGACCTCCACCACAAACTCTTTCTATAGTCTTAAATCATAATTTATCACATTTACAACTAGATATCTACGTCTAATATTAATTCAGCTCAGATTCTCAACCACAAAATCATGCAAACAATTGATAGACAAAATTCAGAAAATACCTTTGGAAGAAGCTATCGAATGAGGAGGTGGCGAAAATTCATCAGAAAGATCGGGAACATGCTTCCATGCCTCCAACATCTGATTCATGACTTCCCGAACCAACTTTACCTAAAGCATGCATCACACGCTTTCAATCAATTTTCAAATTACCATAAAACAAAATAAAAACAATTAAAGGAAAAATTCAAATGATTCAGAAACAAACCTTATCAAATCGTCGATTCTCAAAAACTTTCATGCACCCAGCCTTGAATTCCGACAAGGAGTCCCTCTCCACGACAGCTACCACTGCCAGCGCCTCTGCCGCAGTCTTCCTCGCCGCCCAGTCCTCGCTACTAAGCGACTCTACTAAGCAAGGAACTAAGTTGCTAAGTGCCGCGTGGCTCGACGCACCGCCGGCGCGTACAACGCTCCCAATCAGCGCCAGAAGCGCCGGCTTCGCCTTGAATCCGTCGCGCTTCAAGAGCTTCTCGAACCTCGGCAGCAGCTTCGCCAGCCTGGCAGGGTCCGGATCCGGAGCTCCGCCGATCGCAGCGGCCAAACACAGCGCTGCGCCGGCCTGCGCGTTCGCGTCCTGCTCCGTGAACAGCGCTTCCGATAGCGGCTTTGCGAACGACGAGAAGAACGGTTGCTTGCCGCTGACGTGACACGACAATGCCGCAACGGAATCAGCGCATGCGGATCGGACCGCCGAGTCCGGGTCACGGAGCCGGCGGAGGACGGCGATTAGGATCTTGGAGAGGTAGGGAGAGAGAGCGCTGCCGTGCGTCTCGGCTAGAAACCCGAGGAGCTGCACGCATTGCCTGCGGACGAGGGTTTTGTCGGAGGAGTCGGTGGCGAGGACGGAGGAGAGGAACGACGGCACGGTGGTTTGGTCGAGGCTGAGGGCGATGGACTCGAGCTCGGCAGCGGCGATGGAGTGAGTATCACGGTCGGAGAGCTTGGTGAGGCACTCAAGCACCCTCTGCTTTACGCTCTTCGGTGAAGGCATTGTGGTTTTGACGACGCCGGAGTAGACGGTTGCGTCGGTGGCGAATTTAGGAATGCGGCGGCGGAGCTGGTGGTATTACCGGCGACATAGCCGGAGCGCCGGTGAGGTTTGGGATTTGGTACGTTGAGAAATGAGAGGGCGAGGGAAAAGGTTTCTATTATACCGGAAAGTGGTGCAGTTGATGGGAGAGTGAAGGTGAAGAGCAAACGACGCGTCGTTTTCTTGTTATTTGATCGAGAACTACTGTGTCGTTTACTTGATGGGGGCCTGTGTTTTTTTTCTTTTTTCTAATTAAATGGGGATTGGGGGTGTGGTTTTGAGTGCAACAATTGGGCGTGGAAACCCGCAAGTTGTTTTCTACTGCACATTAGAATAGTCAGGGGAATGTTAATTCATTCATAAGAAAATAGTAGTGTTTTTTAGAATTTTTTAAAATTTAAATTATTGGAAGAGTTTTAAGTATATTGAGAATCAGTGTTTCAGTTGTTTTACCGTTGATTTGAATTATAAAAGATATATATAATATATATTAATTAAAATTAACGGTTAAAATAACTAGAACATTGATATTTTTGGTACACTTAAAAATTTTTTTAAATTATTTATATAGTCTAATAATACATATTAATGTGCTCAGTAATATACCATTTTTAAAATGTTATTTGTACATCAAAATTAACTACTAAAATCAACTACTAATATATTTAGGTATAAATATATTTGTGATTTAATTTATTTTCAATATATATTTATATTTTAACATGTATTTTATATTGATGACTGATTTTAATGGTTGATTTTAGTATACATGTAGCATTACTCATATTTTTTATTGTCTCAAAAGTTGTAAAAAGTAAAACGCAATGACAATTTTTTTTTTTAACATCAATCAATATGTAACAGTTGAACTATTTTCTAAAAAAGAAAAATAAATAAATTAATTTATCCAACATTATATCTCCATTAAACATTATAAATTAGTCGTATAAATATAGGCAAATTTTTTTTAAAGGGTTTAGAGCTAAGATTTAGAAATTAAAAGTCTAAAATTTTAAGGTTTAGAATTTAAAATAAAAAATTTAAAAAATTGACTAATACTAATTGAAAAAATTAATTGCCTAATTGAACTCAAATTAATATATTAAATTGTTAATAAGACTCATTTGTTTTTCTCATTTTGTCATCCTTATAACTCCCCAGTCCCCATGTGTTGTGTTGCCTCAGGTTGATGGCATCCTACTATCCTAGTAACTCAACCACATGCAAAAGATTCTAATGTATTTGATTTAATGAAAACTTCATCCACTTATTATATGATTATTTATTTTACTTTCTTACACACCACACCAATATAGGGAGGTAATAACACCACAGACAATCAATAAAATTTTGTTATTTAAAAAAATAAAAATAAGGAAATCGGTGCCATATATAACGGCAGTAATCTCATGGGCGATGAGAGAATTTGTTTTCATGACAATAATAATTTGTAATATTTAAAATTAATACAAAAATTTAAAAATTGTAGGAAGAAGTTCTCCAAGAAAGAATCGAATAATAATGGATTGCACTACGTCAATAAAGAGGAAATTATGATGAAACTTGAAACACACGCATGAACTGCAAAGAAAAATCTATTATTTACTGCTGGGAAATGAGAATAATTAATAATCAAGCCTAATGAATATAGTCATGGGTGTTGAGTGATGAGTGATGACATTCAGGTCCAACATTGTTATTATGGTGTGTCAATTTGTCTGGTGAAGTTGGCAGGCCCTTATCATTCAAAACTTAATGCTCAAAATTGTATATATATATATATATATATATATATATATATATATATATATATATATATATATATATATATATATATATATATACACACATACACTTTGTACAATGATAATAGCTCCTTGTTAAAAGTAAATTAGGGTTAATTATAAGATCCTAGTTTAATAATTTATTATGAATCATTTGGTATGTTATTGTTGTCTAAGGTAAGTGAGAAATGAGAATTGTTAGGACCCATCACCTTATGCCATTCAGTTTGCAAAATAAGTTGGTCCAATTTATGAAATACTAATCTTGTACTTATACTAATTAGTGTAATACATATTTATTATCGATATAGCTTAAGGTGAATGTATGTATATAAGATGATTCAATGTTGAACCTACTAATAAGAGAGTGGGTCAACCTCCACACCAAACTTTCTTCTTCTTTATAGTACAATTTTTTAAGTTCGAATTATTACGTATTAGAATTATTTATCGTTTCGTTTGGCAAAATTTATAGTGCCCTCTTGGTAACACTCTTATTATTAAAATATCACGTTTTTGGCTATACTACTCTAATAATAAGAATATTATGATGACTTTTAAAGATATAATAATAAATAGGAGTCTTTATCTAAAAATGATATCGACTTTTCATTAAAAAACTGAAAATATTTTTTTTTTTTACGTACATACATACAAATTATCAAAATACTATTACATCTACAATCAGAATAATTATACGAACATATATATATATATATATTCCTCTCTAAAATAACATGTAAGTTATTTTTCATGATGTGTCACATTTTAATTGGTCATTATCTTAACCATAGTTGGATTATTTTGTAATTTATTATTTGAGATTGGTAATGGCATAATTTCTTAAAATATCAAAACCCCACTCCCTTTAATTGAAACACATTTTCACTGCTCCATTCTTTCTTCATCACGTAGCTTCGATTCTTCCAAGCATCGCTGTCACGGTGGTGACAAGAAGTGCCGACGTCGTTACTATCTACTGCCCTCTCACACAATCTCTCTTTTTTCAGTGCATCATCCCTTAACGACGTCGTTGAATTCCCGTCGCCCGTAACTTTGTTAAGGAATGATGCACTGAAGAAAGAAAGATTGCTTGAGAGAGCAGTAGATAGCGAAGACGTCGGCGCTTCTTATCACCACCGCGACAACGATGCTTGGAAGAACCGAAGCTACGTGATGAAGAAAGAATGGAGGAGTGGGAATGTACTTCATTTGACGGGAGTGGAGTTTTGATATTTTAAGAAATTATACCATTATCCATCTCAAATAATAAATCACAAAATAACCCAACTATGGTTAAGATAATGACCAATTAAAATGTGACACATCATGAAAGGTAACTTACATATTATTTTAGAAGGGGTTGGATAGAATTCACCTATATATATATATATATATATATATATATATATATATATATATATATATATATATATCATAAAGACCACAACTTCTATCCCTCTTTACAAAATACGAATATCAATAACAAATGCGAGGAAAAAAATATCTATGATAATAAAACCAATAAAGCACAATAGATGTGCAGAAGAATCTTGTTAGACTTTTCGTCCATTTTCTGAAAAAGATAAGGCTGAAGGAAGTGAGAACCTAACTACACGATCTCATCAGAAGAGCTTTAAAATTATCATGAGAGGATATATAAAAAGAGAATTGGTTTCAATGCAGTGATCATTGTTCACCTTATGAATCTTTTCGAACAACAACAATTAATCATCCAAAAATCTAAATTTAGATCTCACTCCGTGGCAGATTTAAGGGGGTGTGGACATGGTCCCCAATTTAAAAAAAAAAATAGCACTATTAGTTTATTATTATTATTATTATTATTTTATATATATATATATATATATCAAATATATTTTAGCATATTAACACACTAAAAAAATTTACATGTTAGTAACTTAATATGTATAAATTATAATGTGTATTATAATATATTAGTAGCAATTAACAAATAGGTTTAAAAAATAATAAAAACTTATAAATATATAAATAATTGAAAAGTTATTAAAAAATATAGATTTGGATTAATGTAAAAAAGTAACAACTATAAAAAAAATTTCTTGTTTTGACTCTTTCTATGACAATAGTAATAATTGAATAGACTTTTTAAACAATAAAAATTATTAAAATAAGTCTTTAAAACAAGATGAAAGATGAATTTTAGCAGATTATATGATTGCATATGTTGAAAAAGAGAATGCTTTAAAATTTATTTCAAATGATAAATTGGTCATTTTAGTTATATAAAATATCGCAGAACAAATTTAAAAATACCAAAATCCTAAAGTACGTAGTTGAATGTTGATTTTTATATAATATAATTATTATTTTTTACCTATATACTATAAATTATATTTTGTTGACTTTTTGTTATGTTATATTTTAATTTATTTTGTATTTAATTTGGCCTCCTCTTATAAATTTTTGGATCTGCCACTACCACTGATTTCACTTATAAGAATTTTAATCGCAACAATATCCCATAATATTTCACTACATACCAAAAAACAATCTAACCAAAGTTACCAATAATTTATCCAATCACGGCCTCTGGCTCAAAATATAATCAATCACAGCCTCCGACCCAAAATATAATCAGTCACAACCTCTAGCCCAAAATATAATCAATCACGGTATCCGACCCAACATATAATCAATCACGGCCCAAACAATCACGTCCTTCGACCCAAAAATATACCACAACACATCAAGAGATATATCATAAATCAAACACAGCCTCCGACCTAAACAATCACCAGAACACTCAATCATAATCCAAACTAACAAGTCACAATCACTAGTAATCAGACAAACAATCAAACAACTCACACATAGAGAGCAATTATGACAAGTAGTACAATTAGCAGTTAACAGAATATCAATTAGGCAAATCTAGTAATTATGCAGACCCAAACAATTTCAAACAAATACAGTATGATGCATGCATGTCCTACTAGTCATGAGCTCACGTGTCGGTTGAACTGTCAGACCCGATATATCCGATAGCTAACTCAGACATAATCTCTATATCCTGCATCTCCAGGAGGAACAAGAAAAAGAGAATCCTCAACCTTCTGGAAGGAAATCCTCAATCTCCACCATCTCACTGGAGGCAGCGCTATCTGAGATATAGTGTCCGCCACACTTAACAATCAGAGAGAGATTATGATGCAACGATAGGGAATTCTCAACCTAACTCGTCTACACCATAGCCAAAAATTGAATCGAAGAAAATCCTCAACCTTCTATCCAATTTTTCGATATAACAATAGAGGGAATCTTCAACCCCATTTGTCCACCACAATAAGAGGAAAAATTCTCAACTTCAACTTGTCTACCCATGAGTAGGACAAAGCCATCGTCTTCATCGTAAGTAGGACAAAACTACCATCCCCACAAAATCAATCATAATCAGCATCATTATCAAATTCATCATTAACATAATGATAATCAAGTATAATCAAGATCATAATCAAATCCACAATTTTATATAATCACATAAATTACAAGATTAATTATTCTCATTGCAGCAAGAGAGGGAATCCTTCATCCTCAACTTGTCTATTCGCAACAAGAGAGAAAATCATCAATCTCAACTTACCTATTCACTTTAGGATATAGTGTCTGCCATACTCTTGGAATATAGTGCTCGATACACTTTTCAATCATAATCATTATTAATCATAAACACGCAAGCGGGATGAGACCTCCATCCTTGTCAATTCAACAACCATATCACGAATTAAATTGCATATTGGCACCCTTTTCATTTTAAAATCATACTTTAGCCATCCAAAGCCCAATCAACCAAATCTAATATAATTAATCATTTCATTCCTCACTAATAACATCAATCATCAATTTCATATTCATTACCCAACATCAACATACCAAAGCACATAATTTAGTCATTTAAACCATATCACTTTAGATTTCACCAACATCCCGCAAGACATAAATTCTTTAATTAAAATTAATCAAGTAAAACTCATTTTGTTTAATAATTTTCCATCTAGATATTACCCCATTCAATCCATTATACTTATAAACCTCAAGTAATTAGTAAATAATTAACTAATAAATAAATTATTTTTTAAAGAAATTAGGAAATTAAATTTTTATAGTTTAATAAATTAGAAATAATTAAAATATAAATTTTAACACTAATTTTAAAATTGTTGGCCCGAAATTGGATCGACAAGCCGAACCGGTTGGACCGAACCCAAATCGAACTCAAGACCTATGTATATAAACCCATGTTCAGCCCCATTTTCCCCATCAAACACAAAAAGCACACTGAATACAAGAAAGGGGAAAGGGTAATAACATCAAAACCTAGACCATTGATTCACAAATTTCAAATCCTTGTATTTTTCAATCCGAATTTTCGATTGACGAGCCGTCAGCGGCCACGCATTCCTCTCGAAATTTTCTACAAAATCGATCGAACAATTTGGTAAGAAATTCTGATTTTGTGTCCAATTATCCCCTCTTCAATTTGTGAATTTGGCTTTTGAAGGTTGAGGGATTTGGTGTTTTTGATGACTTAGGTGAACTCTAGCGGTAGGTAATTACCGAATTATGTTCATTTGACTCATGGGTAATGGTAAAGAAAACCTAAACCTTGTCAAATTACTGAATTTATGAACCCTAAGGTAATTCTAGTATTGTATGAAAATTTAGATTGAATTATGTATTTGAAAACAATTTGGTAATATTGGAGGAAAATTGGCAAAGTTGGGAGCTTGAGCTTGAACTTTCAGACTGTGGATATTTGTTAACAGTGGATAATTGAAGCGTTCCGAGCTTAGGGAGAAATCGGCCAAAGTATCATTTTGGTTTCTCGTAGATAATATATAATGTCTTGTGAAAACTTAAGCTAGTTGATCGTAGATTAGGTTGAACCAGGATGACTTGTTAAATTTGAGTGAATTGGTAAAAATGTGGAATTGAATATGTGAATGTGTTGCTAAATTATTGAGTAATGATGAGGTTTGAGTTTGATTGTAAATGATGATGATGTTATATTGATTATTTATGAGTAATGTTGCTTTGGTTATGATTGTGTGGGTTGGAGTTGATGAAATTGAATATTGAAGTGTTGTGGAAAGAAGAAAATGGTTCTGGAATTGTTTTGAGTGTATTTAATGTTGTTTTGGGTTGTGAAACTTGGTTTGAAAATGAGAATTTGGAAAATAAAGGTTTTGAACTCTTTTGAACTCTTGTGGAAAACAGAATTTCGTAGAAGTTATGTGTAAAAACTAAATTTTCAAACTTGCAGGAAAAACTAGAAACTTTGATGTCTGTGCATACGCACACCAGTGTGTCCATGCACAAAACAGAGAATAGGATTTGGCTCGTGCGTACGTACGAGGGGGCGTGCGCACGCACACCCTGAGGGTTTTGTAAGTGTATGTACGCACACAGTGATGTGTACGTATAGGAAGGGAAGGTCACTCTGTTGCATGCGTACGCACAACAATGATGCGTACGCATACCACTTTGTTTTACACTAAACTTTTATTTTTTACTATTTAACCTTCCTGGCAAGCTTGTAAACCTTTGAAACCATTGTTTTGATAAAAATTCACTACCTTTGAACTATTCACCACTCCTCTGAATTTTCAAACTTCTGAAAACTCTGTTTAAGGTCTATTAATTAGGTTCTGGGTTATGGAGTAAGGGTTACTGAGTGGAAGAAGATAGAATTGATATCGGAGGAGTTGAAAAAGGGAATACTTTATTTGATGAGATGACAAAAGTAATAAATGAGGTAATTTTGAGAACAAGGGAATATTGATGAATGAGATATGTGACCCCGGGTAAGAGGCAGTGGCATTGTTCACTTGCTCTGGGTAAGGGATGAAGAAGAAGAAAGATGAAAACTGAGTTAATTATGAATAAGAATAATTAAGCTTGATTGAGAATTATTTTGTGGGGATCGTGGTTATTTACCACCACTAGATTTTAAAGAAAATTATTTTTTGGGGATAGTGGTTATTTGATGCCCACGTGTGTGCTGTTTTTCAATTGAAAACGTCTGTGGGGATCGAGGTGGTTTACCTGCTATATTTGCTACCTACTGTATTTGTATCCTGCTTGTGTTTGCTTTATCTATATTCCTTGTCTGTGCATCGGAGTTTCGAAGAATTGGAGGAAGGCGAATAATTAAGGGACTTGGTTAGAGTTTAGTTAAGATTGAGGAATTTAGATAACTACCCTACTAAAGGTTTCCCGTTTTAATCTTTTAAGTTTTAAATATGAGTGTTGAAGTTCTAGGATTGCCTCTAGCTTTTTCGAGACCTTATATATTATGTATGTTGGCACCACTACCATGCTGAGAACCTCCGGTTCTCATTCCATACATATATTTGTGGTTTTCAAATGCAGGTCGAGAGGCACCTCACTAGGCGTCTGGATTTACTCAGTAAGTGAAGTTGGGGTGCTGGACGTGATATTTTGGTTTGTCAGTTATGTATTTTTATATTTATAGACTCTCTTATGTATAAATAATATATTTAATCCTCTTAGAGGTTTTTTGGAGAACTAGGAGTTTACTTTATGTATGTTGGGTTTACTGAGTTATATATGTATATATATTTACGTAAATATTCTTCAGCCGGCCTTGGCTTCATAGGTCGAGCCAAGAGTTTGATATTATGTATCTTTTGACCTTCTGCTCTCATTATATTTTTGCGTCATTACTTTTCTTCGTACGCAAGTTTCCGTACGTGAGCGTTGCATTTGTATCTTTTTGCGTTTTTGTTTAAGTTTTCTTTTAAGGCTCCTCGATTATTAAATTCCTTCAACTATTATATATATATATTAGAGGTCGTAATATCTCACCACCTCTATTTTACGACTTAAGTGTAAGACTCTGTGCAGTAGGGTGTTACATTATGGTATCAGAGCAGTTCATTTCCGTAGAGCCTGGGCAATGGATTGACTATGCTTTTGAGCATACTCTAGGTTTGTGTACATGCTATTTAGGATGTATGCTTAACATATGTAGCATAAACATTCATGAGCATTACTTTTGGAGATTCGAAGCACTAGATTTTAGATATTAAGACTGATCACATTAATGTCAATTTTTTGGTGTGGACAAGACCCAAATAGTGTCTTGTGAATGCGAGTGAGGTGATACAATTGTTCTATAGATACTACTGTGCAAGTTTCTGCTGAAGGGATGGAGGGAACAAACTAGGAATGGTTATGGAGGCGGTAATGAACCTAGTGCTACAATTAACGGAATTAGAACTCGTGTAGTTGAAGTAAAGGTTGATGACGTCTAGTTAGTATGATAAAGAGATTCAAGCAGTTTTGGATGAATGGATTAATGATTAAGATCATAATGATAAACGATCAAGGTGACGCAGCGAAAGCGGGTTGGAGCATCGATGTAGTAAGAAGTGTGTAGCCTTCGGAATCTAAAATTCAAATATAGATATCGGATGAAGCTAGAAAAACTCTTGTAGTTGATCCTAAAGGTTGAGCGTGAGACCTCTAGTATAACCATTGGACTCTATCGAATGGGAACTCAAGAAGTTGCTCACTAGAAAAGAGGAAGCACATATGGAGTTTAGAGAAACAAATTTTCGAGGGTGAAAATTTTTGTTAGGAGGGTAGGATATAAACCCTAGGTAATTAGTAAATAATTAACTGATAAATTAATTATTATTTAAAGAAATTAGGAAATTAAAGTTTTATAGTTTAATGATGTATAAATAATTAAAATATAAATTTTAACACTAATTTTAAACTTTTTGGCCCGAAATTGGATCGACGGACCGAACCAAATCGGTTGGACCGGACCCAAGGCCCATGTATATAAACCCATATTCAGCCCCATTTTCCCCATCAAACGCAAAACGCACGCTGAAAACAAGAAAGGGGAAAGGATAAGAACATCAAAACCTAAACCATTGATTTACAAATTTCAAATCCTTGTATCTTTCAATCTGGAGCTCCGATTGACGAGCTGTCAGTGGCCACGCGTTCTTCTCAGAATTCTCTACAAAACTCATTAAACAATTTGGTAAGAAATTCTGATTTTGTGCCCATTTCCCCCCTTTCAATTCGTGAATTTAGGTTTTGAAGGTTGAAGGATTTGGTATTTTTGATGACTTAGGTGAACTCTAGCGGCAGATAATCACCGGATTTTGTCCATTTGCCTCGTGGGTAATGGTAAAGAAACCTTAAACCTTGTAAAATTACTAAATTTGTGAAACCTAAGGTAATTCTAGTACTGTTGTATGAAAATTTAGATTGAATTATGTATTTTGAAATAATTTGGTGATATTGGAGGCAAATTGGCAAAGTTAGGAGCTTGAGCTTGAACTTTGGGATTGTGGATATTTGTTAATGGTGGATACTTGAGGCGTTCCGAGCTTAGGGATGAATCGGACAAGGTATGATTTTGGTTTCTCGTAGAATGTCTTGTGAAAACTTAGGCTAGTTGACTGTAGGTTAAGTTGAACCAGGATGACTTTTTAAAGTTTAGTGAATTGGTAAAAATGTGGAATTAAATAGGTGAATGTATTCCTAATTATTGAGTAATGATGAGGTTTGAGTTTGATTGTAAATGATGATGATGTTATATTGATTATTTATGAGTAATGTTTCTTCAGTTATAATTGTGTGGGTTAGAGTTGATGAAATTACGTGTTGAAGTGTTGTGGAAAGAAGGAAATGGTTATGGAATTGTTTTTGGATTGTGAAACTTGGTTTGAAAATGAGAATTTAGAAAATAAAGGTTTTGAACTCTTTTGGTAAAAGCAGATTTTTAATGAACTTCGGCGGTCCATAACCTGAGCCTCGAATATTGAATTTGAGTGAATTTTAATTCAAATTAAAGATAGTTTTAAAAGCTTTAAGACGGTATAAACTTTGTGGAAAACGAAATTTTATAGAAGAAGTTGTAGACGTCGGAAGTTATGTGTAAAAACTGAATTTTCGAAGATGTAGGAAAAACTAGAAACTCTGATGTCTATGCGTTCACACACTAGTGTTTTGTGGGGATCGTGATTATTTTCCGCCCACTAGATTTTAAAGAAAATTATTTTGTAGGGAACGTTGTTCTTTACCGCCCACCAGATTTGATATGAAATTGTTTTGTGGGGATCGTGGTTATTTACCGCCCACGTATGTGCTGTTTTCCAATTGAAAACGTCTGTAGGGATCGAGGTGGTTTACCGCCCGTAGATGGTGGGGATCGAGATAGTTTACCACTCACCAGGTGAGGATCATGGTACTGTACCGCTCACCAGTTTTCAAGAAGACGATGTCCGGGTTAGCTACCGGACATGTCGGGTTGGCTATATAACCGACAGATGAGACTCATCAGTCATAGGGTAGGCATATGTTAGTTTCACCCACGTCCTTGACCTAATCAGCGCTTCCTTCACCCAAAAGACCAAAACCCTAAGCCAACTTAAACCAAAGCTAACAAACCCTACTAAACCTACCACAAGGGCTCCAACATTCTTCATATTCCAGAGTGCCACTACTATCGCCGCCGAGCCTCCAGAATTTGCCGCCGCTGCCCGTCGAAGGTGTCGTCGGCCGTTGTTTTGTCTCCTCCCTCTCTTCGTCACCAGGTCTTCCTGGAGTTATTGGCATCACAGCCTCCGTCATCATCAACAACATAGTCTCTGTGGTCATCGATTTGCGAGTCGTCGTCATTGTTGGCCCTGAATTCAATGCCTCTGTACTTATCGTGAAGCATTTTATTCGATCTCTCTTCTCTCTATCTAACCGAATCCACTTCTATTCTCCCTTGCTGAGGTATGTAATGCCTTTTCACCTTATGTTGTTGGTGATTTTGTGAAACATTTGTTGGTTGGACTAGGTCTATTGCTTCAATTTTTGGGGAATTAATTTTTCTGTGATAGTTTTGCTTTATTTCTATGTTCTCACTAAAATTTTACATTATTAGCTTGTGATGATGAGAGAGCCAAAGGTTTCTCCACTATTATCTCTACCTACTTTCTAGACTTGCAATTATTTGTAAAGAAAGTATCTACAAGTGTGGTTGTTGTTTTCCTAATTAAAGTAATCACAAAGTGAGGTTGGCATGACTTCTCAAGTCCAGTTGTCTTATTGCTCTTTCTAAAAATTCTTGTTTTTTCATCCTATGCCTCTGGAATAACTGAATGGTGAAATAAATAACTTTTTAGTTCAGAAGAAGGCAAATATCAAGTGTCAAACCTTAAAGATGTTTGAGGGCAAGTAATGCTCTTCTTTTAGCTCCTTACTTTGATATTTTCGAATATCCATTTCTTTTATTTCTTTGTTGCAATTTCCTTCTTTAATTTTCATGTTGAATTGAATTAAGTTTAATTGTAGCTATACTTGGATAATTCATATTACACTTTTCTCATAAATTTCATACAATGGTCCTTAATATTCCTTTGTCTTCAATTTTTTTTCTTTTTTTTCTTTTCATTTATTCAAAAAAACTTAAGGTATCTTCTGTATTTTTTTATAACTCACTTAACATTAATATTTTTTAAATTTTATTATATTTTTATAGTATATACAGATAAATTAAGTTGAGTTTATTTTAAATTTCAAAAAATTGAATGGGGTTTATATATTTAAAACCTCCATCAGAAAGCTAAAAGTGATCAATTGAAGATCTTTCAGTTCGCACAGAGGCAGAAAGGGATAGGGTTTATCCCATCAAAACCTTTGAAGGATTAGGACAAATCTGTTCATTCTTGTTCTTTTTCCATCTTGTTTCGCATAATTTTTTTTATTTAATCCATTATCAATGTTACAAAACAAATAAAAAGATGCTTCAAACACACCGCATCATTAGTTTATGATGCTGACTTAAAGAACCAAAGGTTTTTCTGTGTTTGTCTGCCTTCTACCTTTTAGATGTTCAATTATTTGTATTTGATTGTAAAAAAATATCTTAGAATAAATAAATATCTTTTAAAAAATATCTTCAATCAAATAATGGTACCCAAGCATACGTTGCGAATTTTCTAATTAATGTAATCTCATAATGTGGTTACTGTGAGTTGTTAGGTTCAGTGGTCTCATAAGTAAAACACTTTGAAAATTGTTTGTTTTTTTTTATCTTATTGGTTTGAAAATAAGTGTTTGGTTTAGAAGAGAGTGAATATGAAGTCTAAAACCCTCAAATGGAATGCTCTTTGCTTCCTTACCTGCATATATCTTGATACCCATTCCTTTTGTTTCTTTGCTATAATTTTCTTGTTTAAATTTTATCCTAAATTGAACTAGTTGAGTGTAATTTGTTCTTGAAAATCCATAATATGCCATTCTCGTAAGTTTCATGGAATGACACTTAATATTATTTTGATTTACAAATATTTTCTTAATGATTAAAAAATTACCTTATCCTCTATATTTTTTGAATAATTATTTTTGTTTCTGAATTCTGTTGCTGAAGGTTTAGGCTTTTGTTCACTATTGAGTTTTACATTGTCATTCTCCTGATAACTACCTAATGACCTTATGTTGTGTAAAGGATTAATCAAATGCCTAGGAGATCTCGGTACACCATTAATAGTGCAGCCGAAACTGATGCTGCCCTTGATTATCAAACTCAAGCTAGTTTGGTGAGTTACCTATTGCTTATTTCAGCTTGAAATGTTGATTTGTCTTTTAGGATAGATTTCTAGTCTTCGTCATTCGTGGAAATACTGAATATAGTTGGTTGAGTTGCTAACTAATTTGATTTTAACTCAAGGATGGATACAAGAGCTAATACTTCAAATGCATAGCGACGTGCTAGAGCACCTCCATTTTCGCATTCTTCCAACGGTGCACGACAATCTCGTGTTAATACTGGATCGTTTCGACCACCGTGCAATGAAAGACGGCTGGCTCCATCAAGTGACATGGGTGACACTCGAGCTCCTGCAACACGCAGAGCATTGGGATTGCAATGAAGCTGCCGATGTCTATTCAGAAGATGAAGATTATGACCCGGAGGCAGATGAGGTTGAGTCGTTCGATGACCATGTCGATAACTTATTTGCCACACAAGAACCTGAACATCAGGGCAATGCCAACAACTGTGAAGACACCGATTATTGGGAAGTTGATGTCATCAGTATAATTTTTTGCCTGTATCTTAAAACTATAATTAATCTTTTCCTTGAATTCTATTTCTCTGGGTAACTCTAATGTTGTACACTTTTTTTCTTCCTTAGAATATGGCATGACAAAACAGATGAATCTGACTGTTAAGGAGGCAATAAAACTTCCTCCTAGTAGGAAGATCGTACTCCAACATAAAACAAAGTTGCAAGCAGTTGGTCAGGCAGCTAGCTTATTCAGCGGGTTCTTGGGGAGTTTGGGGGTTGATTTTCAACAATTACCGATTTGTGAAAATAGTTGGAAAACAATGAACAAGACAAGACTATCAAGAAACATGCGTTTAACCAAGTTAAGATAATTTTTTAGTTTTTTGATATATTAAACCATGCTTGAAATTATTTTTAGGTCGTCCAACTGTATTTCCTATTTCAAATGTTTCTTTTTGTATTTTTGATTATTATATGTTAGTGGCTAATTGCTTTCTAACAATGATATTTGTTGTATTACATTCTAGCTTTTTATTTTTGTTATGTTAATATTCTTCATGTACCCAAATAAGATTATCCACATTCATTGATTTTGCTTACTTATGATGTCAAATATTTGTAGTGAGTCTTTCACTATGAGAATGATGAAGGAGGAAAAATAAAGCGGGAAACCATACAAAGGATAGGAAAAAACTGGAAGGACACAAGAAGTAAATTGTTTCATAAGTTTTATGATTTGCCCAAAGACTTTTGAGAAAAATTCCAACCATAAACCAACAGGAATATATGCGAATCACTAGAAACAATTTCTTGAATATCGGTTGAAGGATGATACAAAGGTAACAAATAATGAATTGGTATTTCATTTTATTCAACTGAAAATACCTTTACCTTATGCTTTTTTTTTCCGAAACCATACATGGCTATTTCAAAGACCTCTAACATTATATTAACTTATCCCATGCTCATTAAAGTTTATTTTTTTTGTTTATTAGGAGAAGTGTAGAAAAAATGTTATAAATCATTCAAAGCAACGTTACACATACTGGAGGTTCTAAAACATTTGCCAAACGAAAACACGAAGAAGTAATCAATTTAAATTTAGTTTCAGATTTTTGCTTTATTTTTTGTAATATAGTGTTGTTAGTTATATGATTGTATACACATGAATGTTATAGGAGCAATGACAGGGAAAGCACATTGGTAGAGGAGAGATGTGAACCATGGCTCATAAAAAAATGAATGGATCGTATATAAATGACGATGCGCATGTTGTTGGTGTAAGACATGTTTTATAATGTTTTACTTTTCTCTTTGAATTTATAAAGGTGGATTTAAAATCATTGTAACTTCGAATCTCATATATCTGTAGGAAGCAATTGCACATATTGAGAGTCAAGCCGAATCTAGCAAGGAGCTTTCACAGAATGATTCCCTTGCACAAGTTCTTGGAAACGAGCACTTAGGAGAAGTTTGGAGGACTAGGTTTCAGACCATGTCCTACTCAACTTTTTCATAATATTTTATAGCAGTCAAACTCTGGTGTGTAAATTGAGGAGTATCAGAAGGAGATTGCAAAACTTAAGGCAGAGACAGCAGAGGATAAGGCAAAGAGACAGACAATGGAGAGTTTGTTAAGATACTTAATCCAGCAACAAGGAGATAATTTGTCACCTGACATAGCTGTAGATCTAGATTCTTTGGAAAGTGCACCAACCTTATCCTACGCAAGATCATCTTCTGGCAATCATGATCTGCATGATAAATCATGAGTTTGAGTCATCAGAAATAGATACATTTGAATCTGATTACTTTTTAGTTGTTCACTGTTGAATTACTTTTGCATTATTTTTTTTCTAATTTATAGTCGTTGATGCACTTAGGACAAATTACTATTATATGTATTGTCTTTTGCGTATTTCTTTTGGTTTTTGTTTTATAGTTTGATTGGTTATTCTTTATTTTATTAAGTTAAAGCAACACAGTTAATGGCACAGCATAAAAGGAACAAAAGAATTGATCATATATTAAAAAATTTGGTTAAAAAAAAGCTGTAATATGTCATTTGGCGACAGTTTCGAATCCGCCACTATAATAGAAACAAATTAGCTTGGCTGTTGAGATTTTGGCGGCGGTTAATAAACGCCGCAAACAACAAATAGGTCTGGTTTTGTTTTTGCTAGCGATTAGAACCGATGCAAAACCAATCTGTCGCAAAATATTAATTAGCAGCGGTTATTCCACCGGTTACTAAAAACCGCCGCTAAGGGTTTTGCGCTCCCTATCTTGGAGCGGATTATAAACCGCTGCTATCCATTATACGGCGGTAAAAATTTGCCGCTATCTGGCTCCAGAACCGTTGCTATCGGCCGCAAGTGGTGTAGTGATATATATATATATATATATATATATATATATATATATATATATATATATATATATATATAGTCATAGGCTGTGTTATGATGATACTCTGACTAGTTTACTTTGTTTAAGATTACATTGTGTATATTGTACAGAAGATATGTATGTATTATGTCTTAGGGAAAAAGACAGATAGATCCCTGACTTTTTAAATTTTTGACAAATACATCCCTGACAAAATTTAAATACAAAAAAGTCCCTGACTTTAACAAACGGAGGACAATTTAGTCCTTCCGTCTATTTGCCTCTCATACACCAAACGGAACTGACTGATGTGGCTGAAACGGTGTCCAGGTGTCCGTTGCGGTGCCACGTTGGAAGGAGAATAAAGTTCGAAGGACAAATAAGTTATTGACATCATTTTGCAAATAAAGTTCGAAGGACAAATAGGTCCTTAAGAATTTAGTTCATTATGCTTCTATATGTATCACATATTACTATTTAATTGAAATATACCTATATTAGGTATCATATATTACTATCTAATTTAATAATCAAATGTGTCACATGACACTCTTATTAAAATTGAGAGAAAATATTTTTTTTTTCAAAATTAATAAACTCCTTTCCTGAATTCTCTCATCTATCTCTCTCCATTTTTCTATTTCTCTCTACTATTTTTACTCTATATATAATTATATTTTATATTAGTAATTTGACAAATCAAAATATGTTATCCGATATTTTTTTACAATTAAAATATTTTAAATGTAAAAGTATACACATTAAATTATTTTAAATTTTAGATAACGAATGTTAAAATTAATTATTAATAAAAAATTAGACTTTTTCATATAAAAATAATAACTAAAAATCTTATTATTTAATTTTTTATCTGCAGATATCTTGGTCTTCTTAACTAGAGACTTTTGTCAACTTACGACTTTTTTGTAAAAGTAGTTTGATTTTATAAATCTTTTGTGCCATTCATAGTTTATACTGTTAGAACAAAGTGAACTATAATTTAAAAAAAAATATTCCCGTAATGTTATTATGGATAAAAATACTATTTCTAATATAATACACAAATGCACTAATGTTAACTTAATACATGAATGATGCACAAATGAACTAATGTTAACTTGATGCATAAATGAACTCATGCTAACTAATGCCACTTGTATGATGAAAACTGAACTAATGCAATTAAACAAATTCTAATATAATACACAAATGCACTAAAACTGAACTAATGCAATTTAAGAAAAAAAAGTAGAAACAGAACAAGCCCAATTTCTGCAATTTTAATACAAATAATTTAAATTGCAGAATACAACAAGTTAACTAGATTTCAAAATACAAGCATAATTTTATAAACTAAATTCTCATAATAGAAGCATAATAGAAGTATAATGAACTAAATTCTCAAGGACCTATTTGTCCTTCGAACTTTATTTGCAAAATGACGTCAATGACTTATTTGTCCTTCGAACTTTATTCCCCTTCCAGCGTGGCACCGTAACGGACACCTGAACACCGTTTCAGCCACGTCAACCAGTTCCGTTTGGTGTATGAGAGGAAAATAGACGGAAGGACTAAATTGTCCTCTGTTTGTTAAAGTCAGGGACTTTTTTGTATTTAAATTTTGTCAGGGATGTATTTGTCAAAAATTTAAAAAGTCAGGGACCTATTTGTCTTTTTCCTATGTCTTATTATAGTTACTCTATGTGTTGCTTTATTTCTTTCCATGCTCTATTTGTGTTAGCTTGATTTTCTACAATCATATCGATCGTGTGCTAATTCGATTACAGACTTAATAATAATTATTAGTTAAGTTTTAGAAAAGAAAGTTAGTAGCGTTTGATTTTCAGTATGATCATGATGTACTAGAAACGGAATCGTTATAAATTTTATATGTACATTTAATTATATAACGTTACATTAGAAAAATAATTATTAGATAATTAAATAAAATATTTTACATTTTCAGTACACTAAATTATATTCTTTATTTGATATAAGATTATTAAAAAATAATTCAAAATTAAACACAAATTCAAGAAAAATCACTATATATAATAGAACATGTCCAATCATGCATTGTATGTTACTATGCAAAGGGCAATTATATTATGGGAAAGAACAAAGAACGTCTAGATTTGCACAAATGCAATTTGATTTACTATGGCTGTCACAATTTACACATAAATTGATAGAAATGGATTCGATTTATTTGTTTTTACTATTTCAACATAAATCGATTTAATGCAATTTTATTTACACATGAATGATAGAATTGAATTTGTTACTTAATAGGATTTACCTGAATGAGAAAAAATACACATGTATTAAAATTAAAAATAAAACATTCATTTAAAATTTTTCTACCATCATTTTATTAATATAATTTACCCATTATTGTATGGTTATCCTTGGATAGGTGTATGGATTTTCTTGTTGGCTTTGAACTCCGTTCACTTGACCATCTTGCTTCTTGGCGTAATGATCTTTGGAGGGTAATTATTAAGCAAGAAGCGAGGCTGCAATTATTATTATTATTATTTTTAATCTTTTACAAAATTTTTCAACTTAGATGATTAAGGACTAATCTGCAGTTAGTCAATAAATTATTATATACACAAAATAAAATCTAAACTTTTGACATTTGATAAAGTGGACAAATGAAATAATTAATCAACTAATCCAAATGGATTATTATTTCAATTTATTATGAACTTAGTTGAAGTTTTAACTATATACATAAGTTCACAAGTTAAAAGAAAAGAAATTATATAATTAAATTAAGTTTAATAATCATTACTTACTACATTTTTCACCGATCATCAAATTCAAATTTTAAATTACTAAAATGATAGAAGACAAGATTGGGTATAAGTGTAACTCTATATATGAGATACTGAAAACCTGTTATTATATATTATATTTACATTACCAAATAATAACCGCATTACCAAAAAAATATATATTATATTTATAAGTGTTTCACATATATTTTAAACAACGTAATTAACTGCTAAATAATCAAGCTAGTTTTTTTACTTTTTCACAACATAATAATAATAATTTTGTAACACAATCTTTTATAATAAAATAATTAAAATTTTTATGATTACAAAAAATAATCATTGTATATATTTATGTGTTATAAAGTTTTGTAATTATCTATAAAATTTATATAGCATATATAGTGTCATTCAATATTTATATATGAATGATTTATTATTGATGAATGCTTTATGGCACCATGCATATACCAATTTATGATGAGGCTTTCATGTTGAAATAGTAATGAAAAAAAATTTACATTATATTGCCTACCAACTAAAATTAAATTCTTTTGCAACATGTTATATTTTAATGTACTTACAATGCAAAAATTAATATAAATGACATAAAACATCTTCCTATATAATACAATATCAAATGATTATTCAGGCCTTTTGCCCCCCAAAAATTTTTCTCGTTATTATAATGACATGTTCTCCACTAACTGAATCTAAATCTTGTGAACCCGTTAATGCAATACGCCAATAATAAGGTAGTATTTGAAAAAGAGATTGGGATAAAAAATAAAAATTAAATTAAAATTTTATATTGTGTTTGAATTGGTATAAAATATATACGATTTAGTTAAGTCGTTTTAGTATTCTGTTTAGTAAGAGTAGATATAATAATGACGTAAGGGATCAAGAGTAGAATGTAGGTGAAGCTAGAGAAATAAAAATGGTGAAAAAAGTTAGATGATGGTAATTTTGAAAATAAATTTTATTAAAATTTCAGTCTTTGTTTTCAGGAATTTCGTCGGTCTCCTATGTCCCTATTTTTTGGAAGTATTGAAGGGACTGGAATTTTATGTCCTGGGATTAAAATTTTAGTTCTAATATCTGACCATCAAATACAATACCGAGTCTCAGTTTCTCGGTCTTAGTTCCAATCTTTAGAAACAAACACTTCATAAGGCTGCATTTGTTTTGAGGTATTAGGACTAAGACTCAGTATCATGTTTGGTGGTTAAAGACTAAAACTAAAATTTCAGTTTTGAAACACAAAATTTTGAGTCCTTTCAGATACAACTACAAGGTTGTGTTTGTTTACAGAGACAGGACACTGAGACAAGGACACGGAGACACAATTGTGTTTGACAGAGGAAACATAGACAGAGACAATGTGTCAAGAGACACTGAATTAGTGTATTTTATGTCCATCCTGACAGGAAGGACACGGAGACACTAACAAGGGACAACTTATTTTTTATTTTTCTTTCATTATTCTTGTTAATTTTTTATAATTATATTTTTCATCTCAAATTTTTTGAATGAAAAGAATGAGAATAAATTAGATTTTCATAATTTGTTCTAGTTTATCACCAAATAGGATACAAGAACACAAAATTTTGTCCTGCTCTCAGAAATAAACGCAACCTAAGGGACTGAAATTTTTAGAAACGAAGATTGGAACGTTAATAACATTTTTTTCCGAAAGTAACCCCATTTAACTTTTCAAATACACGTATCATCTCTTCCACCATCTTCACCTTTCCAACAAAACTATACTACCCCAATGAAAGAAAGGAAGATGTACAACAAATAAGAGTTTTTGCAGCGGTCAAAAACCATTGCCATAGATCAAAAAGGCATTCTTAAAACTTTAGGCAACGCTTTGGTAACGGATTTTGACCTGTGGTATATGCGGCCGTTACCAATGCTCATAGGCAATGGTTTTTTACCTAAGGCAACGGCAACAAAAAAACGGTTACCATAATTACTGGCATAGGCAACGGTTTTGACAATAATTTTTAAAGAACGGTTTAAAACCGTTACTGGATAGGCAACAATTTTAAACTGTTGTAATTTCATTATTCACAAAGCCAACAGTTTTAAAGCGTTACCGTTGTTGTCATTTTTTGGCAACGATTTTAATAACATTGCCAATTTGTAGTCGTCTAAGCCAACAGCTTTAAAGCGTTATCGTTGGTGTCGTTTTTTGGCAACAATTTCAATACCATTGTCATTTTGTAGTCGTCTAAGCTAACGATTTTAAAGCGTTACCGTTGGTGTCATTTTTTGACAATAGTTTTAATATCATTGCCATTTTGTAGTCGTCTTTGATAATGGTTTTAACACTATTGTCTTTTGTAACTTTTGACAATGATTTTTTGTAATATATAATTCTTTATTTACAAAAGAAAACTAATTGAACATTTACTATCAAATTTGACTTATAAAAATTGAAATAAGATCCACAATCACATTATATCATCATTGCAAAATAACATAATATTAGTCTAGGTCATAACTATTTGTACTTATATCATCATTTTCCAAAATACCATAATACTATAGCCTAAGTCATGACAACCTCGAACTATATCATCTAATTCTGCAAAAAAATATAATAAAAAAAAGAGTTGAAATAGCTAAGTAGCAAATAGGTTTATTATTATGTCCACAAGTTCATGAATTTTACTTTAACATTTGCTCTTAAAAATTTGGCCTTAATTAAGTTCGATTTTCCCTTCAACATGGTTTTTCTATAAACAAAACAAAAAATAATACATCAAATATAAAATTACACATCTTTAATACTAATAATGTTTACTAAAAATGTTTGAGAGAGAGAAAAAACATATATATAATAACATTCTTCTATTTGGATACACAAAACAATTGAATCAACATCAACATAATCAACCATTGTTTAAGATATGATAACTTGTAGAAACTTTAACAACAAATAATACCTCCTTATTCGCATCATTGTTCGGATTGCCTAAAGTGCTTCCTAGTTGAACAGCTAACATCTCAAGGTCCACTCCTGAGTTTTTTGTTGTAGCATCATCTTAACAAGCGATTTTAGTTCATTTACTTCTTTTTGCATCACATCAACCTTACCTTCTAATGTTGCTTTCTTAGCTGCATGTTGATGCTTAAGGGTGGCAATTTCTTCATTTTTTTCAACAAAGTTGGTGTTATAACTCTTTCGTAACATCGCACTCACCCTACCTTCTCTTTCCCAAATATGGATTGAAAAGATCTAATTGCTGATTCTTTAGACTTTTTATTCTCAACTTCAAATGTGCCTATATTAATTTGAAGAAAAATAAGAATAATTAAAAAAAGTAACTACACAATTGGACTAAACATATATTTGATAACATGAAAGAAAATAATAGAAATTAAGAATAATATCAAGATTCTTTAACTCAACTGCGACCGTAAACATAACAACAACTGATGGATAAATTGCCAAGACACAAAAAATCCATAACCTATTATAACCAAATTAACTCTCAATACTTACAATAACATCCAAAGTATCTTCATCCAATGATTCACCCTTTGTGCTTTGGTGAGTCTCAACAAACACTTATGCTTGAGTAGGTGGTTCATTATTTTTCTTAGAAGCAGCCTGTAAGTCCAGTTCAAATAGCATTTATATAGAGTTAAAATAAGTTTATTTTCTAAAATTAACACATACTTGATACTCAAAGACACACACCACATATACACATACAAATGCACAACAAGGTTTAAAAGATTGTACCAATCTTGCACGTATTCTTGCAAAATTTATTGGTCCCTTTCGATGCCTAAATTTCTATTGTGCCCTATTTTTCTTATTCTGCGCAGATATTTTTTACATAACAAAAGACAAGTGTTATAAAAAAGTCATCATATTTCACTCATAAATGTATCTAACATAATTGCATAAACAATTATACTAGGTTTCACATAGCTTACCTTAACTTTCTCAGTTCTCCAATAAGCAATTAACCTTTGAAAATGACTATCAGGTATGCTTTTAGGACGATTTTTCAGCATCTCATTAACACATTTATATGGCAAAAAATGAGTTTGCTTGATTGTGGTCTTATACTATCTCCAATTGTCATTGATATGAGCAAGCACCATCCTTTTTCCTTGAATTGGAATAATGAATTTAGCCAACAAAATATAAATATTATTTTCTAGTAAGAATAAAATATATATGTACACGTCCTTAAGTTTCTAAAAGAAACAAGACTAATATTCTCACTTGAATATATTCCCAAATAGCTTCTTTATCTTTAATCCCCTTCCAATTTGTGTTAATTAATGGACAAAAATCTGAATTCCTTGCCACTGTACCCAAAAATTTGCTCAAGTTGTTTACAGCTTCATCAGTAAAACCAATTGCCTCTCCTTCAAATCTAGTGTAATTGCTTCTCTATCTTCTAACTGTCTTGCATGAATCTTCAAGCACTCTGGTTTCATGCAACACCATGGGGGAAGATTGTATGCGACCAAAACTACCGGCCATATACTATGGGAGATGATCATGGTTCTATATGGATTAAATCTATCACTAGCTAACCCTAGTCTTATGTTGCGAGATTCTTTAGCAAAATTAGGATGAAGCCTATCAAAGTCTTTCCATGATTGGCCATCAGCGGGGTGTCTTAACTTTCCATATTTTGAACGATGTTCATCGTGCCACCTTAATGGTTCAACTACTTTTGAACATATGAACAGCTTCTTAAGCCTTGGAATCAAGGGAAAGTACCTCAAAACCTTTGCAGACACTGGTTTTTCTTCAACTTATCAACTTCCGTATCTACCTCAATATATTCTATGTACCTGGAAGCTCCACAAACTGGACAAAATTCATCATCTTCATATGTATCCCAAAACAAAATACAATCGTTAGGACAAGCATGAATTTTATTATAACCAAGTCCTAAATCTTTTACTATGGCCTTGATTTTATTAAAAAAACCAGGAATACTCAAATGAGGAATCGCTTCTTTCAATAATTCAAGTAGAACAGTAAAGAATGTGTTGCTCTAACCATTAAGAGTCTTTAACATATACATTTGGATAATGAATGATAATGTCGAAAATTTTTTACAACCAAGATATAAATTTTGTTTTTCTTCTTCAAGCAATTTATAAAACTTTTTTGCATTTTCGTTTGGTCCATCATCATCTTTATCTCCTTCAAGCACATGCCTAAACGTCTCGTTTAGCAACTGTTCCGAGGGTTACCTGAAACTAGGGGTCGATCTCGGACGAGATCTTCTGTATTGATCGGTGCTGACGTGTCCGGCTGGTGAGTGGCGGCCGGAGCTGTCGTGTCCGACGTGTTGATCTAGCTGCACTGCTGATCCTTCGTCACCGGAGGGTGAGGGTACTTGCAAGAGACTCCGATGCTTAAGTTAGCATGGGTATTAAGCAGGTTTTTAGTAGAATCAGAGTATGAGTTATACTTGGGTGCTCCAGTGTATTTATAATAGTGTGGAGTGACCTTTTTAGATAAGATAAGTTAGTTATCTTATCTTATCTTATCTTATCTTTGGGTGAGGTTAGCTTATCTTCAAGGGAACCGCCTTTATCTCTATAGGCTTGGACTGCCTTTGGATTTGGGTCATGTTCCTCTATTTGGGCCCTTTACTGGACTTTCCTGTCAATTTGGCCGAGCTCTTTTGAGAAGAGGTCGGATAGTCTGACCTAAAGAGGTTAGTCGCCTTGTTACTGAACATCCCGGGTCGGATAGCTCGACCCAGGGTGTGAACAGTGCCCCTGCTTGAGCTCGGTCTTTCTTTTTTGAGGTCGAGTCCTAGTTCTTTAAGACTTCGATTCTTCTCTGGTGAAGCCGAACTCGAGCATTTGTCGACTTCTTTCTTTGTAGAATTTTTCCTTTTTTGAATGTGGAACGTTTTCTTCTGAAAGCGCGCGCTTTTATATTAGCGCTCTGTTCTTGGAAACGTGCGAGGGTTTAATACCTTCATTAATTGGTTTTAATTGCCCCGTTTCCCTTGGCTTTTTATTTTGAACTTTACACACAGAAACGATTTCTCTTCTCCGTTTTTACTTGTGACTTCCCTTTTCTTTCTCCCTTTCTGTTTCCTGAAGTTTGCGATTTTCACATTTCTTCCCTGCGACGTCATTTGGTGATTTCTTGGTGTCTCTCTTTAATCGAAAGGTGATTCTGTCCCTCCGTTTTCGATCTTCTACGAAACTTCTTCCTTTGTTCAGGTTGGTTCTTCTTTTCATTGTTCTCATCCCTTTTTTTGACAAGGCTTTGATTCTGACTTACTGTACGTTGGGAAAGCTTGAGCCTTTTTGTAGTCTTGTGTTTGCTTGTTACTGTGATGTATTTTTTCTGGTTTCTTTTTCGTCTTTATGCATACTCCTGGTATTTCTGTTGAGGCTTTCTAGGGCTTTGCATGTTCTGCTTGTTGCTTCTGGTTGTTTTTTGATACTTTGAAAACTGTATTTATTTACTTTTGCAAAGATTGCCCCTTAATTTTTGCCCTGTTGATAGCTTTCCTTGCTGCTGAACCTTTGTAAGAGATGATCGATGCTTTGTTTTGATTTACTTTGTTTGTTCGGAGGGAGATTTTATTTTTCTAAAGAAAAGGTTGCGTCTTTGATGATATTTTGTTGTTTAGTAGCTTCAATCATTGATCAAAACCGGGATAGTGAATCTGGGAGGTAGTTTATTTTGATGATCTGTGGCTCGTAGCTTTTCTTCTCAAAGTGTTTATTGTTTTCTTGTTGGGACGTATCGAGATGTAGGCTTGTAGGTTTTCTGAGTCCCTGTCCTGCTGACTGCCTCCAAAGGATGCCCCTGGATCTTTTTGGTGTGGGTCCTGGGGTTTCCTTTTATTATTTATACTGCGTTGAATCATGTTCTGCTATGAGTTGATTTTGACTTTGTCCGAGATGTTTGGGTTAGTAATCTATTTTCTTCTTTCTTGCTGTAGGACTAGTTGACCTCATGTCTTCTCGCAAGAACATTGTTGAGACATCTTCTCAAGTCCCTGAGGGCATGGCTGATTGGGTGGATTCGATGGTTCTTTTGTGTGTTTCTTTGGTTGATTCTGAGTTTTATCAGCAGCTTAGGCAATTTCATAGGGTTTGTAGTAGTGGTAGTGAGGAAAAGAACTATGAGCTTGTACCTCCTGATTCTGAGGAAAGGGTTTATTTTTCTACCCGAGTTGTCGGAGAGCGCCCCTTTTTCTATGCGTACAACTTCTTTTTTAGTCAAATGAATATTACTCTTCCTTTTACCCCCTTTGAGACCAACCTATTGTGGTCTTGTAATGTAGCTCCATCCCAGCTTCACCCCAATTCCTGGGGTTTTATCAAAATCTTTCAGTTGTTGTGCCATAAGTTCGGTATCTCTGCTTCACAATCTCTCTTCTTTTATCTCTTTGTTTTGACAAAGCCTGGGGTGGTTAAGAAGAAAGACGCTTGGGTTTCTTTCCCAGCTTCCCAGGGAAAAAAAGTTTTCTCCATGTTTGATGAATCTTTCCGTGACTTTAAAAATTACTTTTTTAAGGTCCGAGCTGTTGAAGGAGCTCGGCCCTTTTTTCTGGATGAAAATGACGAGCTTGCTTTTCACTTGGAATGGCAAAAGGATGTGAGGGTATCTAGATATACGTGGGAAATGTTAGATGAGGCTGAGCAAGCTTTCGTGACTGTTCTAGAAGAAAACTGGGGGTAGCCTCCCCATCTCGACACAAAGAAATTTTTAACCAACCCCTCTCTCCTCCGAATTGAGCTGGGTAGTGGTCAGTTTTTTATTCTCCTCTTTTGTCTGCTCCCATATTTTTTTTTGCAAGCTCTTTTCTGATTTGTGACTTGGTTCCTCACTGTTGTGTTTTGCTTGCAGAGATGATTAAAAATAATGAATCTATGAAGACCTTTAAAAGGGCAAGGAAGGCTTCTGCAGCCCAAAACGTCTCGGCCAAGGCGACCGGGGAGGGGTCGTCCCAGGTTCAGTCGAAGTCGGCCATACCGAGCTCACCGGGGGCGAGAAAGGTAATCCCTACTCCCTGGGTTCGTTTGGTCGATCCTCCGCAAGCTTCTGTGGCTACTTCTGGTGCTCCTCCAAACAAAAAACAGAAGACAACTGAGCCTTTTAACCTCGACGCCCTTGATTTTGATGCGGTTGAGTTTGTTGATCAGCAGATTGGTCCTTATGGTACCATCCCTACTGACGATGTCTCTCTTCTTCGCCATTTAGACTTCATTACTCGGAGCAACATAAAAATAGTACATATGGGAGCTGCTATGTACCGTACTGTCCAAGATCTTCCCCTTCATGCTACCAAGGCCTTTATGGAATGGCTAAGCGGGAGTTTAACAGAATGAAAGGTTTGAAGGAGGAGCTTCAAGTGAAGGTGGCCAAGCTGGAGAAGGAGTTGGAGGGTGAGAAGGCGAGTTCTGTTGCTTTGGCGGCTTCTGTGAGGTTGGCTGAAGACACGGCATTGAGGCACAAGGACAACTATGTCACATCCTACCGTGAGGTAATGCGTCTTAGGGAAGAGTTGGAATTTGCCCGGGTTGACTATGCCGAGCTCCAGAGTCACCTTGTGGGCAGCGTAAATGCTGCTTATGAGAACCTGAAGAAGCAAGTTCGAGTTCTTGCTCCCGAGGTCGACCTTACTCTCTTTAGCCTGGACAATGTCGTAAAGGATGCCAAGATTGTCCCTGATGACCTTGATGACGACGATGTTGAGCATCTACCTGTGCCGGTTGCCAAAGCCACTGTTGTGCCGACTTCTTCAGCTCCTCCTGCTGGGGTTAGTCATCCCGAACCAGAGCCTGATTGTCAGATATTAAATCGAGATGACGGGACAGTGATTGCTGTACCCCTCCAGACTCGTCCTCCTTCACCCCCATGTTGATGCAGCTTCTTGAAAACCTCTGGATCCTCTTTAGTTATTCTTGGTATATTTGTTTATGGCCCTGTCTGCGGGCTTTTGAACTTCTTATTTTTGTAAATGGAATTTTGATGACTGTTGACACTCTTTTAGCTTCTTGTTTAGCAACTTCTTTTTTGAAAAACAAAAAATAGCTTCCAAGTCCTTGGAGCTAACCTAGGTACCCTCTTTGAGCTTGTTCTTATTATAACTTCATGTCTTTTAATATCATGTCGGTCTTTATCTACCTTGGCACCCATTTTAGGTTTTTGGTAGTGCTGGAGCCTTGTTGCTCGACCTCTTTGGATTGCCCTTGTGTTTCCTGCTTGTGGCTTTGATTCCTTTGAGGCTTCTGAAGTTATTTCTAGTAATCCTGTTTTGTTTGGGCCTTTTGTGAGGTCGCTGCCAGGTATTACTTTTTATAAATTTAGCATACAAAAGGAGGCCGACTTCGTAATGTCGGGTCATTCTAAGTTATTTTGTAATCCTCTTTCTTGGACCTTGTTCAGGTCTCTTTCAGGGATTACTTTTATAAATTTTATGTTTTGGGCCGACTTCGTCATGTCGAGCCCTTCTAAGTTAAAGTAATCCTCTTTTATAGGGTTGGCCAGACCTCTTTCCAGGGTTTACTTATAACTTGGGTTGACTTGGTCCGACTTCTTAACGTCGGCCAGTCTTTAAGTTATTATTTAGCAATCCATTAAGACCTCGTCAGGTCCTTTCTCCGGATCACTTTTGAAAACTTCTTGCATTATTCCGTTTTCATCTTTGCCGATTTGTAGAAGGTGAGTTCAATCCTTTAGTCGACCTTTAGATGAATTTGGTTTTCATCTCTGCTGGTCTTTATCGTGATCGTGCAGTCAATTTTATTTTTCACTTTCTACCGATGAATGTTTCAGATTAATGCGTCTTGAAAACTTGTAGAATCATCTAATATATTTTATTTAAAAGATAATGCAAATATGTACATGCGGAGTTTTTAAGTAGGATAATTTGTGGATCTCTACTTGGTGCCTCATTAAAAAACCTTTTCAGGAAAAAGAGTGCATCCTATAATGAGATCCTTTACCATCCCTAGCTATAGTACCTTCTTAGGTTGCAGGCGTGCCACGACCTGGGAAGCTCTCGCCCCTCAAGTTTGGACAGTCTGTAGTGGATCACTCTAGGCGACCCTTCTTCAATCTTTACTGGGATTATTTCCTCCATTCCGTATGCTAATCGGAAGGGTGATTCCTTTGTGGTGGAATGTGGCGTTGTTCGATATGTCCATAGGACCTGTGGAAACTCTTCAGCCCAAGCTCCTTTTGCGTCCTGTAATCTCTGTTTTAACCCAGCCAATATGACTTTGTTGGCAGCCTCGGCTTGTCCATTGGCTTGGGGATGTTCTACGGAAGTGAATTGGTGTTTTATGTTCAGGTCGGTTACTAGCTTTCTGAAGCCTGTATCTGTGAATTGGGTGCCATTGTCTGTGATGATGGAGTATGGAATCCCGAATCTTGTGACAATGTTCCTGTATAGGAATTTTCGACTTCTTTGAGCAGTGGCGTTGGCTAGAGGTTCTGCCTCGATCCACTTTGTGAAATAGTCTACCCCTACTATGAGAAATTTAACTTGTCCCAATCTCTGAGGAAAGGGTCCGAGAAGGTCGAGTCCCCATTTTGCGAATGGCCAAGGTGAGGTCACGCTGATGAGTTCCTCTGGCGGGGCGATGTGAAAGTTGGCATGTTTCTAACATAGTGGACATGTCTTGACGAACTCCATGGCTTCTTTTTGTAGAGTTGGCCAATAAAATCCTGCCCGAAGTACTTTTTTGGTGAGTGCTTGTGCTCCAAGATGATTGCCACAGATGCCACTGTGTACTTCTTCCAGAACTTCCTTCGTGTTAGAAGTTGGTACACATTTTAATAATGGTATTGAAATTCCTCTTTTGTATAGAGTATTGTTTATGATAGTGTAGTATTGTGCCTTCCGTTTTAACCTTTTTGCCTCCTTCTCATCTGTAGGAAGTGTTTCTGTTTTGAGGTAGTTAATTATAGGAGTCATCCATCCTTGATCTAGACCTATTATGGCTAGGACTTTTTCCTCTTCCGAGATTGACGGGTTATATAGTATTTCCTGGATGAGGTTTCTATTGTTGCCCCCTGGTTTGGTGCTGGCTAGTTTTGAGAGTGCATCAGCCCGGACATTTTGTTCGCGGGGTATGTGACGGACCTCATACTCCCTGAGTTGTCTGAGCTGTTCCCTGGTTTTATCCAAGTAATTTTTCATGGTGGGGTCCTTGGCTTAGTAGCTTCCTGCTATTTGCGAAGTGACCACCTGTGAGTCGCTGAAGATGATGAGTTTTTGAGCTCCAACCTCTTTAGCCAGCTTCAAACCAGCTAGTAGTGCCTCATATTCAGCTTGGTTGTTTGAGGAAGGGAACCCGAATTTGAGAGAGAGTTTGATTTGGGTTCCTTGATTGCTTTCAATTATCACACCCGCGCCACTTCCAGTCTTATTTGAGGAGCCATCCACGTAGAGATTCCATTCTGTGGGGATTTCCGGGGTGTCTGTAAATTCTGCAATGAAGTCGGCCAGGTATTGTGATTTGATGGCTGTCCGAGCTTCGTACTGAAGGTCGAATTCAGACAACTCGACTGCCCATTGCAAGATTCTGCCTGCTAGGTCTGTTTTCTGTAATATCCCTTTTATGGGTTGGTTGGTCCGAACCTTAATAGTGTGAGCTTGGAAGTACGGACGAAGTCGTCGAGATGTTAGTATGAGAGCATAGGCAAATTTTTCTATTTTTTGGTAGTTCAGCTCGGATCCTTGTAATGCTTTACTGATGAAGTATACGGGTTGTTGCCCACTGTCGTCTTCTCGAACTAGCGCTGAAGCTACTGCCCGACTCCCTACCGCGAGGTATAATATGAGTGGTTCTCCTTCTCGTGGCCGAGATAGGATAGGTGGCTGTCCTAGGAATCTTTTGAAATCTTGGAAGGCCTGTTCGCACTCTGTTGTCCATTCGAACCTCTTTCCTTTCCTTAGAGTAGCATAGAAGGGAAGAGATCTTATCGCTGATCCTGCTAGAAATCTGGACAAGGCTGCCAATCTCCCGTTGAGTTGTTGTACCTCTTTGACACAAGTTGGGATCTTCATGTTGAGTATGGCCTTGCATTTATCTGGATTTTCCTCGATTCCTCTTTGTATGAGCATAAAACCTAAGAACTTGCCAGCTTCTACTACAAAGGTGCATTTTGCAGGATTGAGTCGCATGCCATGTTTCCTTATAGTGTCGAACACTTGGACCAGGTCGGACAATAATGTCTCTTCACTTCGTGTCTTTATCAACATGTCGTCCACATAGACTTCCATGACTTTTCCGATATGATCTGAAAGGATTTTATTCATTAACCTTTGATAAGTAGCTCCCGCGTTTTTGAGACCAAAAGGCATTACGATGTAGCAGTAGTTTGCTTTTGGTGTTAGAAACGAGGTTTTTTCTTGATCAGGTGGGTGCATTGGGATTTGATTGTATCCGGAATATGCATCCATAAACGAGAGGTATTTATATCCGGAGGAGGCATCTACCAGAGCGTCGATACTTGGGAGTGGATAAGGGTCTTTTGGGTAGGCTTTGTTGAGATCAGTGTAGTCGGTGCACATTCGCCACTTCCCATTTGATTTTTTCACCAAGACGATGTTAGCTAACCATAGTGGGTACTTGATTTCTCTTATGAATCCTGCCTCCAGTAGAGCTTGTACCTGCTCTTCCACAACTTGGGATCGTTCGGGTCCGAGCTTTCTACGTCTCTGTTGTACTGGCCGAGATCCAAGGTAGACTACTAGCTTATGACACATTAACTCAGGGTCTATGCCTGGCATGTCTACAGCCTTCCATGCAAAGAGGTCGACGTTATCTCGTAAAAAATGTATGAGTGATTCTTTCATGTCTCCTCTTAGAATCGTGCCAATATTGGTTGTTTTGTCCGATGTGTCTCTGATCTGGACTTTCTCTACTTCACCTTCAGGTTATGGACGGAGTTCTTCTCGCCTCTAAACTCCACCAAGTTCGATTGTGTGGAATTCTTCTCCTCTACCTCTGAGGTTTAGACTTTCGTTATAACAGCGGCGTGCCCTCTTCTGATATGCTTTTATCGTAGCAATCCCTTCTGCAGTTGGGAATTTCAATGCATAGATGTGGAGTTGAGACTATTGCACCGAGTTGATTTAAGGTTGTCCGACCTATTAAGGCATTGTAGGCTGAACTCACGTCGACCACGATGTAGTCTATCTTGAGTGTTCTGGATTGGTTTCCTTTTCCGAAGGTTGTGTGTAGTGGGACGTATCCTAGTGGTTGCACGGAAGTGTCTCCCAGTCCGAACAGGCTGTTTGGATATGCTCTAAGTTCTTTTTCTTCTAAGCCGAGCTTGTCGAAGGCAGTTTTGAATAAGATGTCGGCGGAGCTCCCTTGGTCTATTAGTGTGCGGTGAAGATTTGCATTTGCCAGTATAATGGTGATGACCATGGGATCGTCGTGTCCTGAGATGATACCGGATGCATCTTCTTTAGTAAATGTAATTGCAGGGATGTCGGGTGCTTCCTCCTTTCCTTCAACATGATATACTTCTTTGAGATATCTTTTGCGAGATGATTTGGAGATTCCTCCTCCTGCAAACCCTCCGTGTATCATATGAACATGTCTTTCTGGTGTACGAGGTGATCGCTCGGTTCGTCCAACCTCCTCGTCCCTTCTCCTTTTTCTTTGCTCATCGTCCCAGGTGGCCAGATACCGATCTAGTTTTCCTTCTCTCACTAATTTTTCTATGACATTTTTTAAGTCAAAGCATTCGTTGGTGGAATGTCCACGGACTCGATGGTATTCACAATATTCATTCCGGTTTCCTCCTCCTCTTTTGCCTTTGAATGGTCGAGCTGGGGGTATTTTTTCTGTGTGGCAGACTTCTTTGTAGACATCCACAAGGGACACCCGAAGAGGGGGTGTAATTATGATATTTTTTAATTTTTTCCCCTTGTCGATCTTCCTTCTTTTTGGACTCTTTATCTTTGTCTCGGTAGGTGAATCCGGATTTTGAGGTTTCTCCTAGTCGAGAATTTTTTTCCATGTTGATGTATTTCTCCGCTTGTTCTTGCACTTTGTCCAGAGATGTGGGGTACTTCTTTGATATAGATTGGCTAAAAGGTCCCTCTCGTAGGCCATTGATGAGGCCCATGATGGCGGCCTCTGTTGGTAGGCTTTGTATGTCCAGGCATGTTTTGTTGAATATTTCCATGTAGTTGCGAAGACTTTCCCAATCTCCTTGCTTGATTCCTAATAAACTGGGGGCGTGCTTAGCCTTATCTTTTTGGATGGAGAATCTGGCCAGGAAATTTTTGGCTAAGTTGTCAAAGCTTGAGATGGACTTCAGAGGTAGGTTGTCAAACCATCTAATTGCTGTTTTTGTGAGAGTTGTTAGGAAAGTTTTGCAGTGAACTGCATCTGAGGCATCAATGAGGTACATTCTACTTCTGAAATTGCTGAGGTGATGATTGGGATCTGTAGCGCCATCGTACAAAGCCATATCCGGAAGTTTGAAGTCTTTAGGGATTTTGGTCCTCATGATCTCCCTAGTGAATGGATCTTGATCCTTGCGAGAGTTGTCCTCAGGAGTGGATCGAGTAGCTATGGCTTTGAGATCGGTTTCGAGTTTTAGAAGTTTGTCTTCTAATTCTCGGCGTCGCCTTACCTCCTTTTGTAGATCTTTCCCAACTTCTCGTTGATGCTGGCTTTCTTTTTCAAGTTTCTTTAAACGATCTTGAAGCGCTTCTATCACTCCCGGATTTGATGAGTTTTTGTCCCTGTTAGATTCTGGGGTGTCTTTCAGTATTGTATCCGCGTTTTTGTACGGTGTTCTATCCTCTAGATCTGAATCGTGGTCGTTGTCATGGTCATCCACCATGGTGATGGGATGACTTCTAGGTCCCCGGCAACGGCGCCAATGTTCCGAGGTTACCTGAAACTAGGGGTCGATCTCGGACGAGATCTTCTGTATTGATCGGTGCTAACGTGTCCAGCTGGTGAGTGGCGGCTAGAGCTGTCGTGTCCGACATGTTGATCTAGCTGCACTGCTGATCCTTCGTCATCGGAGGGTGGGGGGTACCTGCAAGAGACTCCGATGCTTAAGTTAGCATGAGTATTAAGCAGGTTTTTAGTAGAATCAGAGTATGAGTTATACCTGGGTACTCGAGTGTATTTATAATAGTGTGGAGTGACCTTTTTAGATAAGATAAGTTAGTTATCTTATCTTATCTTATCTTATCTTATCTTTGGGTGAGGTCAGCTTATCTTTAAGGGAACCGCCTTTATCTCTATAGGCTTGGACTGTCTTTGGATTTGGGTCGTGTTCCTCTATTTGGGCCCTTTACTGGGCTTTCCTGTTGATTTGGCCGAGCTCTTTTGAGAAGAGGTCGGATAGTCTGACCTGAAGAGGTCGATCGCTTTGTTACTGAACATCCCGGGTTGGATAGCTCGACCCAGGGTGTGAACAGCAACCCATCAATGTCATCAACAAATCCTTGATGGACTTCAACCTCATCGGAATCACTATCCACGTGAGTTATCCTTTCGCCATGATGAACCCACACAGTGTAACTTCTTTGAAATTCCTTACTTATTAGATGATCATAAACTTCATCCCTTCGCCCCCAACTAAAGTTGTTACGTATAGAACAAGGACAAAGAATTTCTTGTCCTTGTTGTCTACCTTTAGAAAAGGCAAAATCCAAAAATGAATTAACACCATGTTGGTACCCCTCAGTATGTCTTGGTAAACTAGTCCATCTTTTGCCCATTACTTTGTCAACTAAAATAAAAGACATAGACATCTGTTTTAGACTAACGATAAGTGATTTTTCGAATCAAGATCTTATTACTTCTAAAGGATTTCTAGAAGTCAACCACTAATGTTCAAAAGATAACATCTCACCCAATCATGAAACTAACAATTTGCATCTAACAAACTATGCAAAGAAGATTAAGCAATCAATCAATCACTAAATATTCTTAACAATTAAATCTTCAAACGAATTAAAAAATATAACATATTAAATGATTTACTTGTAGTGTTGGCAGCTACAGAGAGATAAACTATTTGATTCGCTTTTTCTGGTTTTAAAGAGACAAACTACAATAACAAAGAATAAAAATATAAGCAATTCATAACCATAATCCTAAGACTAATGTTACTATCACTTCCATAACTACACACTAGCACTAGCACCTATAAATTCAAACAAAACCCACCAAAGATACTAGTTACTACATAACAAAAGCACCTTCAACCTATCTACCAGCACAAATGACCGAATTCACTATCTCTTAACAAGCCAATCAGAGAATCAACAATTATATACTTATTGAACCAAAATACTTCTAATTTTTGACATCCAAAAATTAACAACAAAATCAAATTTATTTACATTGAACAGTTTAAAGAGACTGAAAATAATAGCACATGAGTAAAAGCCACCAAGCCAATCAACCATATACAAATCTGCATAATTATGGTAATATTTTTCTATTTTAAATCAATGACTAAAACAGAGCAATGACCAAAATCAATATTAAAATGAAAACAAAATCAAAATAGCATTTCCAAAGAACCAATTACCAAATCAAAATCAGAATAACACTATACAAAATGAATATTAAAATAAAAATAAAATAAGAATAGCATTTTCAGAGAACCAATTTTCAAATCAAAATCAGAACAGCATTATACCAAATGAATATAACATCAATATTAAAATCAAAACAAAGTCAGAAAAAATTTTCAAAGAACCAATTACCAAATCAAAATTATAACAGCATTATAACAAATTAATATTAAAATCAAAACAAAATCAGAGCAACATTTTCAAAGAACTAGTTACATACCAAATTAATATTAAAATAAAAATAAAATCTGAACAGCATTTCCAAAGAACCAATCACCAAATCAACATCAGAACATCATTATACCAAATGAATATAAAATCAATATTAAAATAAAAACAAAATAAGAACAACATTTCCAGATAACCAATTACCAAATCAAAATCACAACAGCATTATAACAAATTAATATTAAAATCAAAACAAAATCAGAGCAGCATTTTCAGAGAACCAGTTACATACCAAATCAATATTTAAATCAAAATAAAATCAAAACAACATTTCCAAAGAATCAATTATCAAATAAACATTAGAACAACATTATACCAAATCAACATTAAAATTAATATTAAAACCAAAACAAAATCAGAGAAAAAGACCAGTTACCACAAATGACAACCCACAAACGACCAAGCCGATGACCACAACAAAAGTAGCGACAACTCATAAACGATAGAAGCAGAAGCAGCGGAGCAGAAGCAAAAGAAGCGCAACCCACAAAAGACCAAGGTAGCAACGAACATGGTGAGGTAAGGGGAGAAGCAGTGACGGCCGGGAGAAGCAGCAACCGCCAGGAGAAGTAGTGACGCCGCTAAGAGGGTAGAAGCAGCGACGCCACAAAGATGGGGAGAAACGGCCAGAGACGTAGTGACGATTCGAAGATGCAAGACGGCGCACCGAGAACTCCTTCCTTTGATAGTGGGTTAGGGCTGCATGGTGAGGTTATGGGAAGTTTGATTTGTGCGATTGGCTTTGAGTCTGATGAGTTGGTGTGGGTTAGAGCTGACGGTAGAGGGAGCAGAGACGAAGACTGCGCGCGCTGATCTTGTTTTGTTCTGAAGAGAATTCCTTGGTTATGTTAGAGTTTAATTTAGGGAACAAAAAATATATAACATTTATTATAAATTTATTTTTTAATTTTATTTTTTTATAATAATATTTGTTATATATTTATAACAAAAATATATAATACTTATTATAAATTTACTTTAACTTTATTTTTTCCAAAAATAATATTTGTTATATATTTATAACAAAAATATATAATATTTATTATAAATTTATTTTAATTTATTTTTCTAAAAAAATATTTGTTATATATTTATAATAATAGTTCTTGAATATTTTATAAATTTAGTATTTATAAAAAAATGTTTAAATTTGTATGATTATTTATAATTATTTTTATATGTATCTTTTAATTTGTATAATTATTTAAATAATATTAGAAAATTATTGTTTGATAAACAATTGTTTGTTGTAACGGTTATAAAACCGTTCTTTAAAATAGTCAAAGAGAACGATTTTTTGTTGTTGCTATAACGTAATGAAAAATTGAACTTTATAAAAACCGTTGTCTAAGACCATCTAATAGAACGGTTTTAAAGTGTAGCATTTCGGCAACGATTTTTATGTGTTTCTTTTGTACAATTATTTAAACAACAATAAAAAAATCGTTGCTTAAAAACAAATCATGGTAACAGTTATAAAACCGTTCTTTAAGATAGTCAAAGAGAACGGTTTTAATTTATTGCTATAAAATAATGAAAAATTGAATTCAACAGTAACACTATAAAAAAAACCGTTGTCTAAAACTATCTAAGAGGACGGTTTTAAGGCATTGCAAAATTTGATGTTGCTAAATATCATATTTGTTGTAGTGTGTCCTTGATGAGGTCGGGGTCATTGGGAATGAAGACGGTACGGTGGCATGGCGGTCGTTGAGGGTAGTGAGCTGGAGGGCAGAGCTGCGCCGTCTTTGGCCTTGCCCTTCTTGACAGCATTGAGGAACTTGTCGTAGCGCCATTGGGAGCCTCGGTGAGGTCGAGGAGGCTTAGGCATGAGATTTGGAGGCACTAAGGAGAAGGTTTTGAGAGAATGAAGAGGATTTTTAGGTTCTAGGCTAATGGACCTTGATGAAGGTTGGGGCCCTACGTTGTCTACAACAATGACTTGTAGTTGCAGGGGTAGAGAAGAGGAGTGTGACAGCAATGGCTTGTGATTGTGGGGGTAGGGAAGAGATGACAATGGGTGTGACTTGTAAGAACATGCCGTGATTTTTTTCATTGTGGTCGTTGTTGTAGGTTGTGTGCGTTAATTAATAAGAGTATTTAAATAATTTTTTATTTGTTTTAATCTTGATATTTATCTTAAATCAAATAGAATATTGAAACATAATTTAATTTTGTACATTTTACACAAAACACAATACAAAGATTTAATTAAATTTCTGTTTCTTAATTTTTATCTTCCCGCCATCTCTATTTCTCACTCTTAATCTCGCTTCTAGACGCAACCTAAAAGAACTAATAGCAACATATATTCGCTTATTATTTATAAGATTAAAAATTTAAAATCTCCTAGTTCATATTAGGTATCATTTATCATCTCTCTAGACTAATTTTATATTTATTATAATTTACATTATTAATGATATTCATAAATATTTGAGAAAATTTTACTTTTCTCTCTTAAGAGATATTAAAATAACACTCCCCTCCTCTCTATTTATGAACTATATATTTTTCTCCTTTATATTTTTTAAAAAATCTCTCTTTTTTTTTAACTCATTTTAATATAAAAAATCTCTTTTTTTTTTAACTCATTTTAAAATTTGTGTTAACTAATGTCAACTTTATCCATTTTTTAAGAAAAAATAAATTATTTTTTACAAAAATATCTTTTAGCAAAAATTTTATCTTTGTAATTCATTTTTGTATACCAAAATCTTCTTTAACAAATTTTTTTTAGTGGTTAAATTATATTTTTACTAAGATACCCTTTAATATTATTTTTCTAGCTAGTGATTAAATTGTGATATCAATACATATTATTTTAATATTAAATTAAAAAATTCTTTTCTGCGAGGCTAATAGAAAAATATAAAAAATATTAAACTGAACTTGTAAAATTATGTTTAATAATATGTATTGATATTATGAGATTAAGAGTAAAACATACAAAAAAAATTATTGTTAAAAAATTTTTTGATAAAATTATAATTTAGTAATTAAAATATTATTGAAGGATATTTTAGTAAAAAATAATTTAATCATCAAAAAATATTTTAAAGGATATTTTGATAAAAATACAATGTAGTCACTAGAAAAATAAATTGTTAAAGGATATTTTGATAAACAAAATTTAACTAAAAAAAAAATTAAACTTTTGTTAAGGATATTTTTATAAAAAAATAATTTATTTTTTCTTAAAAAATGCATAAATTTAACGATAATTAACACAAAAAAATTAAAATAGGTTAAAGAGAATTTTTTTTAATTATAAAAAAAAAAGTGTATATTTTATAAATAGAGAAGAGAAAAATATATCATTTTATAATATCTCTTAGAAAAGAAGAATAAAATTTTTTCTAAATATTTTAATATCAACTATTACACTAATTACCTGTAAAGTATAAACTAGAAAAAATTAACGGCCTTCTAATTTCTAAACGCTTTTCAATTCTCAGTTATTATTTAGAACTTGGAAGAATCACATTGATGAAGCGATAGTAATTGACCACATGAAACAAAATAATTGATCTCTCACTCCGTTATGTTTCAACGAAAACAACGTTCCATCCTCACATGGGAGAATGAAAAGATTTATTACAAAATTATTTATCTTAAAATTTAAAATAAAAAATATATAATTATACTTGTAATATATATTTTTTTTAATATAAATCTCTTTCGAACTGGATTTTTTTAAGTTTGTCATATATTAAATTTTATTTTTTATAAGGTTAATAAAAATTGAGTTTTAAACTTTTTAGACGAAAAAACCTAAAATTGAATTTTAAACATTTTAGACGGGAAAACCTTAAAAACTATATACTGCAAGTCTGCAAACTACTCAATATATATCTGAGAAAACAAGGGGAGTGAACTGTTAATAAAACTTGTCTAACGAGTATGTTAGTACGATGACATGGCCATTAAGTGTTATGCTAGAAGGGATACAATTAGCATTAGGTAATGCAATGAGATTTAGCCTTTATTCAACCAATGACTATTAAGATCCATCCAAATAAATGCAAGAAACACATCTTTAGATTTAATGACTCATATTTTCTCATTCTTACATTTAATAAACTACAAAATCCATCTTTCTAAAAATCAATACATTTAAGTTTAAAATAAAGCATAATATAAACAAAAATAACAAATTTTAAATTTTAAAATTTAAATTCTAAATTTTAAACTCTAAATATTAAATCTTTTTTTTATTCTAACATTTACTTTTTAATAGTGTGTGATTGAATAATGATAATAATAATGATATAAAACATTAATTAATTAATAATTCTATTCATATTAGTAATTTTAAAAAGTTTCGTAGCTCCGCTCCTGAAGCAAAGGCCGAATTAAGTACTTAGTTAAAACATTTATTTTCACAAATTAAATAAACAAGAAGAATAATATCGAATTATATGAGTATATCTCTATCAAATTATCCAATACACAACCAAACAAAAGCTTATCTTAGAATAATAAGAATAATAATGATAACTAATAATAAAACCCTTCCCTTATATGTCCATGTCCTGATGTCCATCCCACACACACAAAGGCACATGCATGCAATTTTCCTAATTAGTGGAGGGACATGTAACATGAAGTGTGAGCCAATTAGAGAGATTTGCAAATAAATATAAGCAGCGACCCAAACGTTCCTTCTTTTTACTCACTCACTCACTTGGATTTGTTCTCCTTTTGGGACTGAAGACAAGCAGCCAGTCTACATGAGAGATGTGACTATATGAGAGATAATGAGATTATTATACTTAATTTGCTCTTTTACTTTTTGTTTTATGATTTATTTAGTATATAAGTTGTTAAAAAGGATAATTTAATCTTGCAAATCTCAGGTTAGTCTTATTATATACATTTTGTCCCATACTAAGTTTGTAATTTGGAAACATTATTTTAGCAGTTTAAATCAACATCTCACTAAACAAAAATAAAAATCAATAATATTAAAGATACAATAATAACTCAAAATTATCTTATTTAATTTAATATATTTATAATTTTATTTATATAATATTTATAGTCACATATTTGTTATATCCAATATTATTTAATTATTTTAACAAAAATTAAAGAATATGAAATAATGTAAACAATAATTAAAAAATACAAAATATTTTCAGCTGCACCATTTAGTTAATTTTTTAGTATCTCATAAATATTTTTGAATAAAAATTTAGGATCAAATTAATTGTTATATCCTACGTATGAATTTATTGAACTGGTATATATATATATATATATAGTAATAAACTCGCATTAAATAATCAGAGAGACATAGCAATTGGCTTTATGAACATCTAAACAAAATTAAATGTTCTTTTGTTTTCCCTTGCATGGCGTCATTTAAAACTACCTTTTCTTTTATTTCGAGACTCATTGACTATATATTACCAATGAACATGAGTAGCGACTGTGAGACTCATCATACTATGTGGCGAGCCCCGTAAAGATTTAATTTCAATGATTTTTTTTATAAATTTTATTTTTTCTCGCAGATTTCAATGGTTATATGTATCACTTTAGATCCTGATCCATAAAAAAAACCCTTAGTTTAACACCCGAACTAATTTAGTATAGCTATACCATTCTTAATTTCTCACGGATCTATCTTAAAAGTGAGAGACTATAATATAAAATCTATGCTAAGCTGAAAAGTTCTCGAGACATGCTATCAAGCTCAAATCATCAGTCGTCACTATTTGAAGATAAAATCTCTATCACATCTGGATACTCCTCAAAATTCTCATTATCATCATCAGAGATTTCTATAACCTCTAAAATCTCTTTGATAATGTTATCACTGTTTAGATTCATATATGCAGGTCTATCAGTGAACATAGGTTCGTTCACAAGTGTCGTATCAGAAGTATCCACAGAAGATCCAGACAACTCTCCAGTCTGTACGTCAGACGAGGGTGATAAAATCAGCTCTAGAAGAATATTCCACTCAAGTACAGATTTCGGTACAAGCTCAAGCACTTACTGCTCAACTGAATCTGGTAGAGGAACAACCTGGTCCTCGGACTGTACAGGATGAGAATGTCCAGATCCATCAGAAAACGGATAATGTGGCGAGCATCCGGATGAAGCCAATATAAAGGAAACTCGTAGGGGGCGCCAGAGTCAAAGAAATGAGTGTTGATCGAATGATGGAAGAGATGATCTTGTAACACATATACTCGTGTACTCGAGACTTGGCGGCTACTATATAGAAACTATGATGCACCGAGACCTCATAGATATAGTGGTGATCTAACTCATAAAATAGAATCCTTGTTTCCATCTGAAACGGAAGGTAAAGGGATAAGAACTGAGAAGTCCTTAGTAGGATCGGGGTAGTTAGTTAAGTTCGTTTTAATACTATACCCAGTCAACAGCAATAACCAATAAAGACAACAAAGCATAATAACTAAAAAACGTAGAAAATCAAGTACAGCACACAATCGCAGAAAAAAAAAGTTCACAGGAAATATGCACAAACAATTATGATACATGTCTATTCCTAGTGTAGGTAATGAGCTTATCTGTCAATTTCTACCCTCTCCCAACACTACCGGGTACTAGTCCTGAATATGGCTTTTCAGTTGGCATTGACCTCTATAAGCAACCTCGCCTTACAGGTGTGGCTCTTCCTAATCATTGGATGCCGAACATAACCTCTGTAAGCAACTCTAATTGTTGTATGTCATGATAAACTTCTATAAGGATACTACCTTACAAGTACGACCATCACTACAAACTATTCGTTGTATCCTTGGAAATCAACTATTTCAGTGAAATTACCATCATATCTTTACTCGCTTCCAGCGACAGATAGTCAACTCAGCTCGTATTCAGCTTCAAATATTTCTCCTCCTGTCCTCTTTATTCTCTTTATTTTCTTTTCTTTTTTCAGTCTTTTACTTTATAAATCTCAAAATATCAAATCATGTTCCCACTATTCACTCGTCTTTTCCTAAATGTCTTATGAAAAGAGAATTATAAAATTCTTAATATAACTCTATGTTTCAAATACTTTTAGAAAGTCTTATTATTTTATTTTTTTTTATTTAATAAAAATATTGGTTTTAGTAAAAATAAATAAATAAAAATATATATTAATTAAATTGATATAAGTAAAATAATATTAAGGGAGTATTAATATTTAGGGTAAAATACTAAATTGGTCCCTATGTTTGGGTTTAATACTGTTTTAGTCCTTAAGGTTTAAAGTGTCCTATTTGAATATGAAAAAGTTTTATTTAGATTCAATGTAGTCCTACGTGAAGTCAATGCTAAATATTAACGAAAATCGATTTTTAGATATGGAAAACTTATATAGCCAAACTCTTCAGTTGCCAAGGGAAGTCCCTTGCGGTAGAGGTGACGATGGCCTTGTCCTCGTCGCCACCGGCGAATTTTTCCGCAAAAAGCGGGTTCTCGAAGATGTTCTCCACGTGCTTGAACCAAGGCCAGTGGCTTACGGTGATGCATCCGTTGTTGATCATGTGCCTCTCAAGTTTGTACCTCTTCTTCAGAGAATGACATTAAAGTTTGATAGAATAGTGACATTAATTGTTTAACATTGACTTATCGGCAGGACTATATTGAAACTAAATGAAACTCTTTTGGATTCAAATATGACACTTCAAACTTTAGGGACTAAATCATGATTAGGCCTAAATATAGAGGACCAATTTAATACTTTACCTTAATATTTAATATTTCTATTTTGATATACCAAAAACTAGTTTTATTAAAGCTTTATTCCTAAATTTTTAGAAATTATACTTTAAACCTTAAACTTTTAAGTATTTTATTTTTCACCCAATATTTTTAGAAAATTACTAATTAACTCTCTCATATATTAATATTTATAAAAATAACCCAGAATTTTATAAAATACTTGTTCACACCTGAACGTTTACTGGTTACTCAAAATACCCCTAGACTTATTTATTTATAAAATTATAAAATCAACCTCATTTTTTTATCAAAATATAATTTTATTCTCAAAATAATAATGTTATATTGGTGACAAACACAATTTTTAAAACCCAAAAATTCTTTTTTGTAATCTGTTTGAAAATATATATGATTTTTTTAATTTGTTTTCGAACTTTAAGATTACCGATTTTTCACAATTTTTCAGTTAATTTCTCGGCCATCAATCCTCAATAATAATTCTCATTCACAGCAGCCACAAAATCATCAAATCACCCCCAACTGGACTGTTCCACATGGCCGAACCAACAAATCACAAGCCAACAATAATAATTCAACAAAAATTCAACATAAACTCAATCAAACTCAAACAATAATCAATCAAACCAACATTCATTTATCACATTCACATTTAATCGGTGCAAAATTACTAAACCCTATCTCTAGCTCGCTATCCTCACAACCGAAGTACTGGAGAAACTCTCTGACCGAAAAATCTGAGAAAAAAACGTCAAAGATCGGCTATTCCACTTCTGGGCTCAATTCGCCGAACATGCATGGAGGGGCAGCAGCTTTACTGTCTACTTCTCCCGAACAAAAGTGACGTCAACGTGAAGAGGAGGAAGATACAAACACTTTAATCGGATTAAATTTATTTATTGGAGTTACAGATCTCAAAAAATTAAGATTAAAAGCACCACGGTCATGTCACGCTCTTCTCTCTTGGTTCTTTCTCTTTTTCTTTCTTAATGGTTCGGCTGAAATGAAATGAGAATCATGATGATTAAGGGTAATAATGATTATTAAGTTGGTTCGGTGACACATGGAAGGGGGCTAGATGTCATGCATATCAACTATTGAGTCAGCGATTCAAGTTATAAGTATCTTAAACGGATAATTACGAAAATTAGATATATATAAACACAAGTAATAATATATATAAAAGATTAAATATATATGAGTTACTAATATAAATGACATTGATAATTTAATGATAAAAAGTACATAATGGAGCATTAGCAACTCTAAGTTCATTAAAGAGTACCGATATTTACTTATATCGACAGATATCGAATTCGATAAGAATAATAATAAAAATATTATTATTATCTAAATTTTATTATAACTATGGCATATAAAAAAATAATAATATAATAATAAAATTATATTATCATTTATTTTATTTGCAGAACTCAAAAATGACTAAATAAAATTAATTACTAAAAAAATTAAAACGTTATTTAATTAATTACGAAAAATTAGGACGTTACAAAATTAATTTATATTGACAATGCATTAAAATTAAATTCTTAAATAACTTTATTCTTCAACAAAAAACAAATCAATCTCATATTTCTTTTAAATCATCTACAAATTTTTTAAGGAATAACAAATTAGTCTTTAAATTTTGTTAAAAAACTAATATGTTATTACTTTCAAGGTTTAATTATTTTGTTAATTTTTATAGTTTCACCAAATTTACAATTAAGTTCTTATACTTTTTTTTCTTAATTGAATCTTTACGCATCTTTTAATTTTGCAATTATATCCTTTTCGCATAAAAAATATTAAAATTAACAGAAATTTTTTTTTCTAAAAACATACTACAAAAAATTATCAGAATAGCGACTGATTTAGTGACAAAAAAATGATTGCTAAACCCTTAGAGACTGATTTAGCAACCGATTTGGGTGGTCGCAAAATTTGAAATAACAATTGATATCGGTCGCTTATCGTTAGCAACCGATTTTCAAATAAGGCTACCAAACCAGTAAAAAGTGATATTGATCCTTAACAAAATCAGTCGCTAAATAGCAACTATTTTTTTAGTCGCTGTAGAAATCAGTCGCTAAATAGTGACTAACGCATTGATTGCGAAATTAGTTGCTAATTAGAGACCGATCTTTTGGTTGCTAAATCAGTCTCTAATTACATAAAAAAATTATTTTTTTAATAGCGACCATTTTTTGATGATTAAATCTATCGTTATAGTTTTGGTCGCTAAATTAGTTGTAGACAATAATTCTTTAAATTATACATTTTTACTAAATTTCAACGATTTCCATATATAATTATAATTTAAAAAATTAAAATAATTAAAGATAGGTCCGTCTATTCAACTAAGTAACATTTACAATGTCTACCTAACTAATAAACAAAAGAGATGTTTACAAAACTGATGACTTAATTATCCAAAATGACTTAATTACTAACTAATATTAATGATGTCATCGGCAGGATGGACTTAGGTTAGGGAGAGAGGGGCACTTGTCTCGCTGGGTGATGAAAAATTAATAGTAGTTACATATAAATAGGTGATAAAAAATTAATAATAATTATATATAAATGAATATATTTAATTTTATTATTATATTATTATATTATTTTTGTTTCTATACTAAATTATAAATTATTTTTTTGAGAATTTTATTAAAAAAATATTTTATTAAATTTAATATGCAATTATATATATCACATTAAATTTAATTTAGTATCAAAACTAAAAATAAAAAAAAAATAAATAGTGATAATGTTCTTTTTAAAATAGTTCATTAATTAATTACTAAACTGATGCTTAGTTTTTTAAATATAAATAAAATTTTTAGTTTTTAAAAAAAATACTATTTATATATTAAATAATAAAAAAACTATAAGAAGCTGACTTTTAGTTATCCAACATTAATTATTTTTTAATTATAAAAATTTTCAATTTTTAGAGACTTGAGCGTTTAAATTTTAAGATAAATAACATAATTTTAACAAAATTGATTAATATTGATTGAAATTAGTTGAAAAGAATAAATTTTTTAATTAAATTCTAATTCATATTTTTTATTTTAACTCTTACAAATATAAGTAAAATTATTAGTTTATATATATATATATATATATATATATATATATATATAATTTTAGTTTCAAATTATAAATATATTAATATTTAACAAAATTTATTTTAATGTATTTTTGTCTCCATTATAAAAATTTTTTTAGGTTCATCACTGGTCATCAGTCAATAAAAAGAAGAAAATGTCTTTTATTCACTTCTCAACTTTTTCAAGAATTTTCTTTCGACTGAAAGCTTCCTTCTTTACCATTTTTATTTGGTGCTTAATATGTTGGAACATATGTTCATAGTATAGATTTTATAGAATAATTTTAAAAATAGGTGAGAGAACAAATCAACAAATAAGATCCAAGAATATTTTGTTAAGCAATTAAAAAAATGAACTAGGAAGGAATTAAAAAACTAAAGTTTTGTAACAGCTATATGAGTAGCAGAGAATAAAAATCAATAAGATTAAATTAGCCATATCTTTATTCTTCTGTTTATTATGATCCATCAATAGACAAATTTTATCTGGAATATATGTTGGCTACTTATAAGCTATGTGCTCAAAAGATGTTTACATTTAAAATTGTGCTAACAGTAGAATAAACAATGTAACTGATAGAGAATGATGTATGCAATAAAAATATAAAACACTTAATAGAAATTCTTACTAGGAGGATTCACCAATCAAATGTGAACTCCTACATATTTCTTCCAACTCCAATTTCTTTGTAAGCATAAGTTCTTTCATTTTTGTTGATTTAAACTGCTAAAGTTTTCTGACTTCACTCTCAACCTATAAGGAGAAAACCAATCTTGTTAATTACATAATGCATAGTATAAACTCCAAACAACATTAGAGCACTAAGAATCTAGGTGAAGAGGAAGAAAAACAAAACAAAGGCTATAAATCTAAGATGAAAACTCACATAGATAATAGAGGAGGCGGCATGACCAGAGAAAGTAACGGTGAGAAAAGAATGGCGCGATGACGAGAAAGAAAGATTTGGACGGTGATGCGATGATCTGTGACAAAGGAGTGAGCAGAGAAGACAGCATGACCAGAGAAGGATGAGAAAATAACAATGCAACGACGAGCAAAGAGTGATCTGGACGGAAATACAATGATTTGCGACAAAGTAGTGAGCAAAGGAAGACGGCGGGCATAATGCGGTGAGGGGCAAATGGTGATGAGGACTTGAGTAGACGAGATGGACGAGAATGGTGCCGACAAAGAATCGACGGAAAGTGACTTCTCTCTCCACTATACTGAAAAGTGAGTATGGTAGCGAGAGAGAGATAATGAAAAATTAGGGTTGAAAAATTTAAGTTTATTCTTTTTAATTTATTTTGAAATGTATTTAAAATAATGACCGATTTAGCAACTAATTAGTTTATAACATTATTTTTCAGTTGGTTGCAAATAGCGATTGATTTAGCGACCAAGTGCTGTAAAACCAGGATTTTATAGTTAGTTACTAAAATTGGTCTCTATATTAATCCTTAGCAACCGATTTAGCAACCACCTCCTTAACAAAAAAATTATTGACCAATCATTTTTCAGTCTATTTTAATGTTTGTAGCTAATTTGGTTACTAAAAAAATAGCGATCAATTCAACGACAGACTTCCTTAAAATTAGCATTTTTAAGTTGGTCGCTATCTTAATACTTAGCAACTAATTAAGCAAACCACATACTTAGCAACCGAATTAGCGATTGACCTTTTATCAACCTATTTTTATGTTGGTTGCAAAATCGGTCTAAATTAAAAAAATAGCTATTGATTTTGTGACCAATAGATTCAAAGACTAATTTTTTGTTTTGGTTGCTAATTTGGTCACTAAATTAAAAAATAACGACCGAATTTAGCGACCAACTTTATTTTAGTCATAGAAAAAAATTATCCATTGTCAAATTGGTAGCTATTAGCAATCGATTATGTTGGTCACTAAAATCAGTCACTAAATAAAATTTAGCAATTGATTTAGTGATGAATATTTTTTTGTCGTAGAAAACCCCTATCCATAGCTAAATCGGTCGCCATTAGTGACCAATTTTGTTCGTCGCTAAAATCGGCTGCTATTCTAGTAATTTCTTGTAGTGACATGCGGTCAAAGATCCTCTTTGACCACATGTTTTTAGGGTTAGGTTCTTTGACGATATGTTTTTAGGGAGGAATACTCTGTTAATTTTAATATTTTTGACACTGAAAGGACCTAATTACAAAATTAAAAGTAGTGTAAGGACCTAATTAAAAAAGTATATATAGGAACCTAATTGCAAATTTGGTAAAACTATAGAAACTATCAAAATAACTAAACCTTTAAATAATAACGTATTATTTTAACAAAAATTAAAGACTAATTTGTTATTTCTTAAAAGAAATTGTAGATGATTTAAAAGAAATATGAGATTGAGTTTTAGAATGCTATAATTCAGAAATTGGGACTGCATGGCATGAAACGGGCGGAGAAGTTATTTTATAATATTCTGATTTTTGTTGTTCGAGATAGGGTGAAGTACGACTCCCTTGTAATAGACAATGACAATGATTTGTAAGTTTTGTTTCACTATCCTCGCCTTTTTTATGAGGTGAGAACCTACGAACTATTGGCTAAGTTTGGGGATGTGATCTCTAGTTCAGGAGGATCGAATCGAAATCATCAATTAGTAGCAATGGTAGCAACCTCTAGTTCATCCCCTGTTGTTGGCTTTTTTATCTTTGCCTATAATTGCACCTGCGATAGTTTTGGTGGCATATCCGTCCTTTGCAACTGATCAAACCGCGATGACAATGGAGAAATAGGTGATGATCGGTCTTTCAGTGAGCTTGCTATTGTGATGGCAGATACTCCTGTTATGATCCCAGTTTCTGGGAAGGTCGGAGAATCAGATGCCATGGAAGATGTACTGTGGGATGACGATGATGTGGAGCCTATCATGATTGATGAGGATAGCGATGATGATGTAGGGATGAGTATTCCACCTGGGGGTGGTGGAGCATCGAGTTCGAAAACTCATCAATACCCCTGGCACTTTTTGACTTTAGACTTTGAGGACATAACACAGCATGGGTTCCCGGATGTAGAATCCGGATATAGGGCTAGAGATACACAGGATGCAGTAGGTCTAGCTAAGTTTCAAGTTAGTCAATAGTTTTAGAATAAAGGGAAAGTCATCTTATGTGTGAATACTTATAGCATTCACTGTGGGGTTGAGTACAAAGTGCTAGATGTAAGACCCGGTTAATTAACGAATAATTAACCCATAAATGAGAATTTATTCTAGAAAGCCAAAAATGTTATTTTTATAGATTAATATGATAGAGGAGATTGAGACGAGAATTTCGGTACCAATTTTATAGAAATCGGACCAAGATTGGACAAACGGGCCAAACTGGTCCAACCGGACCCAAAGTGGGCCCTTGGCCCAACTAAACTAAACCAAAACCCTAGTTTTCAGCACTCTCTCTCCTCACAACACTCTCATTCACGCTGAAATGGTGGAGAGGAAGGGGAAGAACACTCTCTCAAGTTCTATCTCTCACTTGATCTTCAAACCACCATAACTTTTGATCTAGAGCTCCGATTGTCGCACCGTTTACGGCCACGCGTTCATCGTGGAGAGCTCTACAAAACCCATATAATCAATCTTGAGGTAAGCTACGTTTTTCTCTTCTAATTTCCAGCCTTGATTTCGAGTTTCATGAGCAAAAATGTTGAGATTTTGGGTTCTTTGATGTTATAGGACCCAACTCTCTTGAAGGAGAAGGTTAATATTGTCTCCTTGGACCTTGGGTGTGGTAAGATTCTCAACCCTAGTGTGATTTGTTGTTCTATGATGTTTGGGTATTGAGATGTTGTGTATGGGTATGGTGATTGTGGCTTAGGTTGTGTATATGTGAATATTGGAGCTTGATTGGTGATTTTGGAAAGCTTGGAAGAGGGTTTTGTGTGACAAAATCTGTTCTTAGAGGTGTTGAGACCTTGAGAGCTTGTGGACAAGTGGTTTGGAAGTGTTCCGGTTGAGCTTGGGTAATCGGCTAAGGTATGGTTTCGGTTTCCCGTATCTAATATGTAATGTGGTAGGAAATACTTAGGCTAGAAGCCCTAAGATAGGCATTGAATTGTTGATATTGTTGAATGGTTGAGATATATGATGTGATCATATATGCGATTATAAATATTGATGCCTTGATTATGTGATATATGAGAAATGCATGTTGTGATATATGCTTGATGGATGATTGAGGTTGAATTGATGGGTGGTACCATGTTGATGGTGAGTATGATGATGATTATGTATAATGATGGTTGATTGGAAATGGAATTATTGGAAATTGGGATGAGGAAGGATGTATGACATGATATTGTGTTTGTCCTTTAGCCATTTGATTGAGAAGTGTTAAAATGGCTGGATGTGATTTTGGAAACCTTGGTAAAATGTCAATGTGTGAGTTGAGGATGGCTTGTTGTTGATTTTGGTACATTTTGAATGATTTCAAAGAAAAGGGTTGAAATTGGCATGTTTTGATTGATTTTGAAAAGAGTTGAAAGTGGCTTGTTTTGAAAATGGCACTTTGTGGTTTTGTATGAAAACATGGTTTTTGGGCATACTTTGACGGGACATAACCTGGACTACAGATCTCTGATTTGTGCCAAATCTGTTTAGAAATGAAATTGGATCCGGGATGTCCATGCCGTTCGAAGAACGGGTGAAAAATGATTTAAAATGAGAGAGTTATGACCGTCGGAAGATTGGGGGTTGAATCTGTGAATTCTGCAGCTTTTAACTTAGAAAATTTTTAGCAGAATAACCCTCCGCGCGTAGGCGCACTTGCCGCGTGCGCGCCATTCTTCCAGGAAGCACCATCTACGCGTGCGCGTGGTGTGCGCGGGCGCGTCGATGCGCTGCGCCATATGCCCAGCTATTTTGCAGAGAGTTGTGCCAGAATTGTGCCAGTTTTGTGCCTGGACGCAAGAGCACCCACGCGCACGCGTGGCTGACGCTTGCGCGCCGTTTGGATATTTTTCAACCTGCGCGTTCGCACGTATGACGCTTGCGCGTCGATGAGTTTTTGGCCATCTGCACGTGCGCGTGGAGTGCGCGTACGCGTGGCCCTGTTTTCATCCCAAAGTTGATTTTTGAGTTTTAAAAGCCAAATTTCATACTTTTAAGCCTCCGATCTCACCACTTATATCTTAAATCATTATGATATGCCTAGCATGAGGAAAAAGGCTAGTGAATGTGGTAACTTGCGAGTGAAGCAAGGGAAAAATGAATTATCAATGAGGATCAAAGATGATTATGTGAGATGCGGAGAATGGCGGTGGAAGTGCTTGTTACGCCATGGGCCGAAAGGCCGTAATTGTTAATGAATGGCTGGTTATGGATTTAACCATGAGCCGGATGGCTGGATTATTGCCGTGTTACGGCGGAGCCATGATTATGGCTATGTATAAATGCATATATGCTGTTGAATAAATTGTGAATGTTGCACTTCCACCACCGGAGATGAGGGTTTCCCTGGGAGGAAGCAGTGGCTAGCCACCACGTGCTCCAGGTTGAGACTCGAAACTCTTTTGACCCTATGTCGTAAGTGTGGCCGGGCACTGTGAAAGGCCCGGATAAGTTCGCCCCCGTAAATATTCACCAGTGAGGGTGATGGATATGGATCATGATTATGATCACGTTTATGATGAGTATAACTCGAGTTGGGGATGCGCGACAGAGGGACAGTCCAATGGTTAACTACCAGGACTTGTCGGGTTGGCTTTATAACCGACAGATGATATCATCAGCCACTAGGGACAGGCATGCATCATAAGCATACTACATGAATTGTTTGAGATTGCCTATTTGACTGCATATTACTTGCTAATTGTCTAAATACCTTATCTGTTCCTATTTGTAAATCTCTTGTCTGATATAACTATGTTTGTTATATTATACTCCTGTTGGTGGTTGGGAGGTTTGAAGGAATTGGAAAGGAAAGTATTAGTTAGACTGAAGGATCTTTAGTCAGTTGCCACTTACGGTTTAGTTTGTTTATAAGCTTTGATATTATCTGGAGGAAGTCCTAGGATTGCCTTCGGCTTTCCTCTATTATTATGTATTATATATGTGGAAGCTGTTACCGTGCTGGGGACCTCTGGTTCTCACCCATGCGGATTTTGTGGTTTTCAGATGCAGGACGCGAGGCTTCTCGTTAAGGCATGCTGGGGACTTCTGGATTAGCGAAGATCCTTGTTCTCGGGATTCTGTTTTGGGTTATATATCTTGTTTAGATACTTTTATCTCCATTAAATAATACAAACTGTGATGACTCCTCTTATAGGAGGTTTTGGAGAATAGGTTTCTGTATTTGTGTCCCTTTGGGTTTTCCTTGGGGTTTTCCTTATTTTATTATATGTATATATTGCTATGCTCGGACCGGTTATCTTCGCAGCCGGATTTTGAGTCTTGATATTCCTGTTTTTGACACTCTTTATATATATGATCTCGCGTCAGCTTATCCCTGTTCGTTACGTTATCGATCGGAGTGTTGCGCTTTCGAGTTACGGTTTTTGTTTACCCCTTTTTCTATAAAAGCTCCTAGTTATAATCAATTATTCATACTACTATACGTACTAAGTTTTTTTGTTTTAGAGGTCATAATACCTTGCCATCTCTGAATTATGACTTAAGCATAAGACTCTGTATGGTAGGGTGTTACATTATGGTATCAGAGCAGTTCGTTCCTGTACAGCCTGAGGAATGGACTGACTATGCTTCTTTGCATTCTCTGTATATGTGTCATGTGCTATTAGTATATCTGCTTGATATAATTGGCATAAACGTTCATGAGCATGCATTTGGGACTTTGAAGCATTAGACTTCCGATATTGAGACTGATCAACTTAATATCGATTGTTTGGTGTGTATAGGAACCAGATGGCGCCTCGTGGATGCGGTAGAGGCCGTGGGAGAGGTCATATGAATGCTCGTGCGCCAGGGATTAACCCTAATGACCCGGTGAATTTTATGACTGCGTTGGAGAACATGGCTGCTGCTATGCAAGCCACTACTGAGGCTCTTGGCCAACAGATGAACAACCACGGTAATGACGGAGGTGGAGTTCAAGGCCCGATGACACTGGCGAACTTTTTGAAGGTTAATCCCCCGAAGTTCAAGGGAACTACTAGCCCGACTGAGGCCGATACATGGTTTCAAGCTATGGAACGAGCACTGCAAGCGCAGGTGGTACCTGAAGGGCAGCGTGTTGAGTTTGCTACCTATTTGCTCACTGGTGAAGCGTCGCATTGGTGGCAAGGTATCCGACGCCTCCTACAGCAGGGTGATGATTATATCACCTGGAATGTCTTCCAAGAGGAGTTCTATAAGAAGTACTTTCCGACTTCTGCTAGGACGGCCAAGGAGCTTGAATTGTTGCAACTGAAGCAGGGTACTATGTCCGTATCTGAGTATACTGACAAGTTTGAGGAGCTGTTCAGATTCTCTCGTATGTGTCAAGGGACTCCGGTGGAATATGAAGAATGGAAGTGTGTTAAGTACGAAGGAGGACTCCGGAGCGATATTTTCAGTTCAGTGGGACCAATGGAGATTAGGACTTTCTCCGAGTTGGTGAAAAAGTGTAGGGTTGCTGAAGAGTGTGTGAAGAGGGCAGCCACTGAGAAAGGAAGTCACAAAGGATCATTTTCATAGAACCGAGGGAAGAGTTTTGCACCTAGAGGTTCGCCTTTTAAAAGGGAAGGTTCTTTTAGGAGGCCCAACAACAACAAATCCCAAGGGAAAAGGTTTGGGAAGCAGCCTCAGAATGATCAAGCTTGTACTAGGTGTGGAAGTCACCATCCGAGAGTACCATGCAAGGCCGGATGGGGTTTGTGCTACAATTGTGGAAAGGCGGGGCATAAAGCCGCAAGTTGTCCGGAGAAGCAGAAACAAGGTGCTGGGAAAGTACAACAGACTAGTCGGGTATTCACCACCTCAGCTATAGGTGCCGAGAGATCTGAGACACTCATTCGAGGTAACTGTGAAATGGCTAGTCAAACTTTAAATGCTTTATTTGATTCGGGAGCATCGCATTCATTCATTGCATTTGAGAAAGCCCATGAGTTAGGATTGAAGATCGTAACCCTAGGTTATGACTTAAAAGTGTATAATGCTACCCATGAAGCCATGGTAACTAGGCTAGGATGCCCAAAAGTTTCGTTTAGGTTCAAGCAGCGTGATTTTGTCCATAATTTAATCTGCTTACCGATGATCGGTCTTGATCTTATCTTGGGATTGGACTGATTATCTAAGAACCATGTCTTGCTTGATTGTTCTACAAAGTCAGTGTACTTTATGCCAGAAGATACAGACGGGCCGGTCGTGGTGAATAATTATTACTTGAATTCGATGATGGTGAACTGTTCCGGAATCGAATGTCAGGGTATCCTGTTGTTAACCGCTGGTGTTTCGGGTGATGACCAAAGGTTGGATCAGATTCCGGTAGTGTGTGAGTTTCCGGAAGTGTTTCCCGATGATATTGAGGAATTTCCACCTAACCGAGAGGTCGAGTTTGCTATTGAATTGGTGCCTGGGGCGGGACCAATCTCAAGTGCTCCTTATAGGATGTCACCGTTAGAGATGGCCGAGCTAAAGTCTCAGTTAGAGGAATTGTTGGGTAAGAACTTTATCCGACCAAGTGTTTCCCCGTGGGGTGCTCCAGTGTTACTAGTAAAGAAAAAAAGATGGAAGTATGCGACTCTGTGTGGATTACAGGCAGCTGAACAAGGTCACCATAAAGAATAAGTACCCATTACCGAGAATTGATGATCTCATGGATCAGTTACAAGGAGCTGGGGTTTTCTCTAAGATCGATTTGCGATCCGGTTATCACCAGATAAGGGTGAGGGGTGAGGATATCCCTAAGACTGCTTTCAGGACTCGTTATGGTCATTACGAGTATACTGTAATATCTTTTGGGTTGACGAACGCTCCTGTAGTGTTTATGGATTACATGAATAGAGTGTTCTGTCCGTTTCTGGATAAATTCGTTGTTGTCTTCATTGACGACATCCTGATTTACTCCAAGACTGAAGAAGAGCATGCGGAACACTTGAGGACCGTGTTGCAGATTTTAAAGGAGAAGAAACTCTATGCAAAACTGTCTAAGTGTGAGTTCTGGAAGAGTGAGGTGAAGTTTTTGGGTCACGTGGTGAGTAAGAAGGGAATAGCCGTAGATCCAACCAAGGTAGAAGCTGTGATGGATTGGAAGCAACCAACCACAGTAACTGAGATAAGGAGTTTTCTGGGTTTAGCTGGCTATTACCGAAGATTCATCAAAGGCTTTTCGCAATTGGCCTTGTCATTGACAAAGTTAACTCACAAAGACACTCCGTTTGTTTGGACTCCTGAGTGCGAGGAGAGCTTTCAGGCATTGAAGGAAAAGTTGACCACTGCACCTGTGTTGGTGTTACCTGAGCCGAACAAACCATTTGAGGTGTACTGTGATGCCTCACTAAAGGGTCTAGGATGCGTGCTGATGCAGCATCATAATGTGGTGGCGTATGCCTCACGACAGTTGAGACCTCATGAAGTTAGTTACCCTACGCACGATCTGGAACTCGCTGCGGTCGTGTTTGCCTTGAAGGTATGGAGGCATTATCTCTATGGGGTTAAGTTCCAAGTCTTCTCCGATCACAAGAGCTTGAAATATCTCTTTGATCAGAAAGAGCTTAATATGAGGCAAAGGAGGTGGATGGAATTATTGAAAGACTACGACTTTGAGTTGAATTACCATCCGGGAAAGGCGAATATAGTGGCGGATGCGTTAAGTCGGAAGTCGTTATATGCGGCTTGGATGATCCTTCAAGAGGAGAAGTTGCTCAAGGGATTCGAGAGTCTAAAAATTGGTGTTCGAGAAGTATCTGGAACCTTGTGTTTGAGCCGATTAGAAATCTCGAGTGACTTTAAGTCCGAACTCCTAAAGACTCATGAAAATGATGAAGCGTTATGGAAGGTGTTACCAGCTATCGAGCAAGGAAAACAGTGGAGAGTGTTGGAAGAAAAAGATGGGTTATGGAGATTCAAGGGTAGGATCATTATGCCGGATGTTGGTACTTTGAGGCAAGATATCTTAAAGGAGGCACACAAAAGCGGATTCTCCATGCACCCGGGAAGTACTAAGATGTACCATGATTTAAAGGCGATGTTTTGGTGGCCGGGTATGAAGAATGATGTGGCGGAATATGTTTCAAAGTGTTTAACTTGTCAAAAGGTAAAGATTGAACATCAAAGACCTTCGGGGATGTTGCAACCTTTAGAGGTTCCGCAATGGAAATGGGAAAGTATTGCAATGGACTTTGTGTCAGGATTGCCAAGGACTAGGACTGGTTTTGATGCTATCTGAGTGATTGTGGACCGACTAATGAAGTTAGCTCACTTTTTGCCCATTCGGATGACTTACACCCTTGAGGATCTAGCACGGTTATACATAAAGGAGATTGTGAGACTCCATGGTGTACCTACTACTATAATCTCTGATAGAGATCCTCGTTTCACTTCGAGATTCTGGGGTGCATTTCAGAAAGCTTTTGGAACCCGATTAAGCTTGAGTACAGCGTACCATCCTCAAACCGATGGTCAATCCGAGAGGACGATCCAAACCCTAGAGGATATGTTGAGAGCTTGTGTTTTGGACCAACCGGTGAGTTGGGATCGGTATATGCCGTTAGTAGAGTTTGCATACAATAATAGTTACCATGCGAGCATTGGAATGGCTCCGTATGAGGCATTGTATGGGAGGAAATGTCAATCTCCGCTATGTTGGTATGAAGTTGGAGAGAAAGGCTTGTTGGGGCCGGAAATGATAGCTGAGACCACTGAACAAGTTAAAAAAATCCGAGATAGGATGCTTACGGCGCAGAGTCGCCAGAAGAGTTACGCCGATCAGAGGCGGAAGCCCTTGGAATTTGAGGAAGGAGATCATGTTTTCCTTAAGGTTACTCCGACCACAGGAGTAGGTAGAGCGATTAAAGCAAAGAAGTTGAATCCTCAATACATTGGTCCATTTTAGATCCTGGAGAGGATTGGGCCGGTGGCGTATCGGGTGGCTTTACCACCTCATCTTTCGAACCTGCACGATGTGTTTCACGTGTCGCAGCTTCGGAAGTACACTCCTGATGCTAGCCATGTGTTAGAACCTGAATCGGTTCAGTTAAGGGAAGATTTGACGCTTCCAGTGGCTCCAGTCAGAATTGATGATACTAGTATCAAACGGTTGCCTGGAAAAGAGGTTTCATTGGTCAAAGTGGCATGGAGTTGAGACGGTGTTGAGGAACACACTTGGGAACTTGAATCGGAGATGCGAACGGATTATCCGCACTTATTCTCAGGTAATTGGATTTGAATTTTGTGGGCAAAATTCCCAATTAGGTGGGTAGGATGTAAGACCCGATTAATTAACGGCTAATTAACCCATAAATGAGAATTTATTCTAGAAAGCCAAAAATGTTATTTTTATGGCTTAATATGATAGAGGAGATTGAGACGAGAATTTCGGTACCAATTTTATAGAAATCGGACCAAGATTGGACCGAACGGGCCAAACCGGTCCAACCGGACCCAAAGTGGGCCCTTGGCCCAACTAAACTAAACCAAAACCCTAGTTTTCAGCACTCTCTCTCCTCACAACACTCTCATTCACGCTGAAATGGTGGAGAGGAAGGGAAGAACACTCTCTCAAGTTCTATCTCTCACTTGATCTTCAAACCACCATAACTTTTGATCTAGAGCTCTGATTGTCACACCATTTGCGGCCACGCGTTCACCGCGGAGAGCTCTACAAAACCCATACAATCAATCTTAAGGTAAGCCACATTTTGCTCTTTGAATTTCCAGCCTTGATTTCGAGTTTCATGAGCAAAAATGTTGAGATTTTGGGTTCTTTGATGTTATAGGACCCAACTCTCTTGAAGGAGAAGGTTAATCTTATCTCCTTGGACCTTGGGTGTGGTAAGATTCTCAACCCTAGTGTGATTTGTTGTTCTATGATGTTTGGGTATTGAGATGTTGTGTATGGGTATGGTGATTGTGGCTTAGGTTGTGTATATGTGAATATTGGAGCTTGATTGGTGATTTTGGAAAGCTTGGAAGAGGGTTTTGTGTGACAAAATCTATTCTTGGAGGTGTTGAGACCTTGAGAGCTTGTGGACAAGTGGTTTGGAAGTGTTCCGGTTGAGCTTGGGTAATCGGCTAAGGTATGGTTTCGGTTTCTCGTATCTAATATGTAATGTGGTAGGAAATACTTAGGCTAGAGGCCCTAAGATAGGCATTGAATTGTTGATGTTGTTGAATGGTTGAGATATATGATGTGATCATATATGCGATTATAAATATTGATGCCTTGATTGTGTGATATATGAGAAATGCATGTTGTGATATATGCTTGATGGATGATTGAGGTTGAATTGATGGGTGGTACCATGTTGATGGTGAGTATGATGATGATTATGTATAATGATGGTTGATTGGAAATGGAATTATTAGAAATTGGGATGAAGAAAGATGTATGACATGATATTGTGTTTGTCCTTTAGCCATTTGATTGAGAAGTGTTAAAATGGTTGGATGTGGTTTTGGAAACCTTGGTAAAATGTCAATGTGTGAGTTGAGGATGGTTTGTTGTTGATTTTGGTACATTTTGAATGATTTCAAAGAAAAGGGTTGAAATTGGCATGTTTTGATTGATTTTGAAAAGAGTTGAAAGTGGCTTGTTTTGAAAATGGCACTTTGTGGTTTTGTATGAAAACATGGTTTTTGGGCATATTTTGACGGGACATAACCTGGACTACGGATCTCTGATTTGTGCCAAATCTGTTTAGAAATGAAATTGGATCCGGGATGTCTATGTCGTTCGAAGAACGGGTGAAAAATGATTTAAAATGAGAGAGTTATGACCGTCGGAAGATTGGGGGTTGAATCTGTGAATTCTACAGCTTTTAACTTAGAAAATTTTTAGCAGAATAACCCTCCGCGCGTAGCGCACTTGCCGCGTGCGCGCCATTCTTCCAGGAAGCACCATCCACGCGTGCGCGTGGTGTGCGCGGGCGCGTCGATGCGCTGCGCCATATGCCCAGCTATTTTGCAGAGAGTTGTGCCAGAATTGTGCCAGTTTTGTGCCTGGACGCAAGAGCACTCACGCGCACGCGTGGCTGACGCTTGCGCGCCGTTTGGATATTTTTCAACCCGCGCGTTCGCACGTATGACGCTTGCGCGTCGATGAGTTTTTGGCCATCCACGCGTGCGCGTGGAGTGCGCGTACGCGTGGCCCTGTTTTCATCCCAAAGTTGATTTTTGAGTTTTAAAAGCCAAATTTCATACTTCTAAGTCTCCGATCTCACCACTTATATCTTAAATCATTATGATATGCCTAGCATGAGGAAAAGGGCTAGTGAATGTGGTAACTTGCGAGTGAAGCAAGGGAAAAATGAATGATCAATGAGGATCAAAGATGATTATGTGAGATGCGGAGAATGGCGGTGGAAGTGCTTGTTACGCCATGGGCCGAAAGGCCGTAATTGTTAATGAATGGCTGGTTATGGATTTAACCGTGAGCCGGATGGCTGGATTATTACCGTGTTACGGCGGAGCCATGATTATGGCTATGTATAAATGGATATATGCTGTTGAATAAATTGTGAATGTTGCACTTCCACCACCGGAGATGAGGGTTTCCCTGGGAGGAAGTAGTGGCTAGCCACCACGTGCTCCAGGTTGAGACTCAAAACTCTTTTGACCCTATGTCGTAAGTGTGGCCGGGCACTGTGAAAGGCCCGGATGAGCTCGCCCCCGTAAATATTCACCAGTGAGGGTGATGGATATGGATCATGATTATGATCACGTTTATGATGAGTATAACTCGAGTTGGGGATGCGCGACAGAGGGACAGTCCAATGGTTAACTACCAGGACTTGTCGGGTTGGCTCTATAACCGACAGATGATATCATCAGCCACTAGGGACAGGCATGCATCATAAGCATACTACATGAATTGTTTGAGATTGCCTATTTGACTGCATATTACTTGCTAATTGTCTAAATGCCTTATCTGTTCCTATTTGTAAATCTCTTGTCTGATATAACTGTGTTTGTTATATTATACTCCTGTTGGTGGTTGGGAGGTTTGAAGGAATTGGAAAGGAAAGTATTAGTTAGACTGAAGGATCTTTAGTCAGTTGCCACTTACGGTTTAGTTTGTTTATAAGCTTTGATATTATCTGGAGGAAGTCCTAGGATTGCCTTCGGCTTTCCTCTATTATTATGTATTATATATGTGGAAGCTGTTACCGTGTTGGGGACCTCTGGTTCTCACCCATGCGGATTTTGTGGTTTTCAGATGCAGGACGCGAGGCTTCTCGTTAAGGCATTCTGGGGACTTCTGAATTAGCGAAGATCCTTGTTCTCGGGACTCTGTTTCGGGTTATATATCTTGTTTAGATACTTTTATCTCCATTAAATAATACAAACTGTGATGACTCCTCTTATAGGAGGTTTTGGAGAATAGGTTTCTGTATTTGTGTCCCTTTGGATTTTCCTTGGGGTTTTCCTTATTTTATTATATGTATATATTGCTATGCTCGGACCGGTTATCTTCGCAGCCAGATTTTGAGTCTTGATATTCCTGTTTTTGACACTCTTTATATATATGATCTCGCGTCAGCTTATCCCTGTTCGTTACGTTATTGATTGGAGTGTTGCGCTTTCGAGTTACGGTTTTTGTTTACCCCTTTTTCTATAAAGGCTCCTAGTTATAATCAATTATTCATACTACTATACGTACTAAATTTTTTTGTTTTAGAGGTCGTAATACCTTGCCATCTCTGAATTATGACTTAAGCATAAGACTCTGTATGGTAGGGTGTTACACTAGAATCAGATCATGTCAAGTACTATGAAAAGTGTAAGGAGTTTAAAAATGGTTGCAGATGGTTGATTTAGATCACTCTTCGCTAGTGGAAGGGTATTTGGGAGGTAAGACGGTATAATGGACTTCACACATGTCTGGCCACATTGATCTCTAGCGATCACATGAAACTTTATTCTCATGTGATATCTACTTTCATCCTTCCTATGATCAAAGCTGATGCGGCTAAGTCGATCAAGGTTTTGCAGAATGCGATAGAGGCACATTTTGGATTTAGACCGATATAGAAGAGGGTTTGGTTGGTTAAGCAGAAGGCCATCATGCAGATTTATGGGGATTAGGAAGAGTCCTATAATGAGTTGCCAAGATGGGTACTTGCTTGGTGTCTAGATAACGATGCCAGGTAGTATTGCAGTATTGAAGATGAATCGTAATCGACTTGGAGGCCAGGTTGACGAGTCATCACCTTATTTTCACTGGGTTTTTTTTGTCGTTTCCACTGTGTATCGGGGAATTTAGGCATTGTAAGCTACTAGTTAGTATTGATGGGACCAACTTATACAGTAAATATGGCAACTACTCTGGGGTCACTGAGGAAGAACTTCAGTGACAAGAACCTCCGCCCATGCTCATACCACTACTCTAAGTACAATTGTGACGGTCTTGGGTCTGGAACGATATCAAACCGTAGCACATGATTGGCCCTGTAAGTCTAAAAGAGGTGCTAAGTCTGTAACGTGTAACACCCCGAATTTATAAAAATTAAATAATTAGTTATTTATAAATTATTATATTATATTAAAATTTTATTTTAAAAAAAAGTATTTTTTAACAAAAATAATTAAATAAAATTTTATAATTTTTAAAATTTAATTTAATTATGACTTATTCTATTAATTTAAATTATTTATTAAAAATTATTTTGATAGAAAAAATTTAAATTAATTATTATTATTATTATTATTATTATTATTATTATTATTATTATTATTAGTTGCCAAAGCCATTAAGGAAATAGTAAAAGAATAAAAAAGGTGCCAAACGTGGCTTATATATGTATAGATATATATGTTTAACGTGACACATGTTCTTTACTTCCATTAAACACCATTATCGTCATTAATATCACGGTATGCTTTATTTGCTTTTTTCTTTATCACCGAACCAAAAGAAAGGAAATAAGGGCAGACATGCATCATATTGTTTGCGCACTTGCATTTGATTGTGGTTGTTTATTCAATTTTTCTGTGATTGTATTGTTTGCCTTGTTGACCTGCTTGTGTGCTTTACTAGATATTTTGTTGATGTTGCAAATTTAGTAATGTATTGATGAATGCTGCCTGTGGTTGATGAACTGTTAATGTGACCGAGACTTTATTTAAGTAGTGTGATTTAAAGAAAGGACTTTAAACGATTTTAGGTAAGACCTAGAAAAAATTTCAAGGATTTAATAGAGATAACTGTTTTTGGGACGTGAATTAATTATTTGTATTTTATTCTATATTCTTACGGCATTCACTTATCCTACTGAGAACATGTGAGGACGACGTTCTCACCCCCTACAGATTTCCTTTCAGCAGCAGGTTCAGGAATCCTTGGCGCAGAGCCGCGACTGAACATCAGAACTTTATGTACATACGTATTCGTATCTCCTATATTCGGTGTTGTCCTTGATTTTTCTCTCACCATTTATTGTCTTTGAATTTCAAAGGGGTAGAACTTGTATTTGAGAGTTTTAGAATAAATCTATATATATATTGCTATGTGAATAAACATATTTTGTGATTAAGAGGTTTCAAGTAAAAACCTTTCGTTTTCTTGATTAAAATTTCAGCTCGTATTCGCGAAAGCTCAATATTAAATAGAATTAGTATAAAATAAAAAAGGTTTAGAGTTGAGTAGCGCTCGGACTTTTAGTACGGTCATGGGGTGCTAAAAGTTAGGGTGTTACATTATGGTATCAGAGCAGTTCTTTCCTGTTAGAGCCTTGGGAATGGACTGACTATTCTTCACTGCATACCCTGAGTGTCTGTCATACAATAGGACTTGTCCTAATGACAAAAGTTTGAGTTTTAGATGCATGACTGTCTATTGATTAATGCTGTTAGTTGACCGTTGCATTTCTCATGGTATTAGATCTGGCCAAGTTAATACTGATGATTTGTGTATACGATAACTCTAATGGGTTATCATGGACGAAATAGAAGTAATAGGTAACACAAACCGTGGGTTTTGGAAGCATTAGCAGTTGCGTCTCGAAGTTGCTCGGTTACGTATCTTGTCCCTCCATAGTTTGTCTTGAAGTTTTGTCTGAGGTTTCTTTCTTAGAAAAGTGAACTAATTATTCTCCAATCCTATTCTTTGTTCATATGCATTTTTCCTTCGATCTTTTAACTACATATGTTTGCTTGAATTTCCTGAGATATCCACTTTTTCTGAGATATCAAGCTTACCTTGTAACTTCTGCTTTGCAATCATACTTCTACCTTATCATCTTTATGTCATATGAAAACTCAAGTATTTGAAATTGTATATGTATCTATATGAGTTGAGACTTTTTACTTTTTCCGTAAAGTATTTTAAAAAGTAAAGTATTAAAACTATATAGTGTTTTGTGTAATATGCTAATTTTTGAAGATGAAAATTTTTATAAATGGGATAGGATGTAACACCCTAAATTTTTTAAAATTAAATAATTAATTATTTATGAGTTATTATATTATATTGAGATTTTGTTTTTTAAAATAATTATTTTTTAACAAAAATAATTAAATAAAATTTTATAATTTTTTAAGTTTAATTTAATTATAACTTATTTTATTAATTTAAATTATTTATTAAAAACTATTTTAATAAAAAAATTTAAATAGTTTTTTATAAATATTATTATTATTATTATTATTGTTATTATTATTATTATTACTATAATATCATTAGTATATTATTATTATTATCCTTAGTTGTCGAAGCCATTAAAAAAATAGTAAAAGAAAAAAAAAAGGTGCCAAAAGTGGCTTATATATGTATAGATATATATGTTTAACGTGACACATGTTCTTTATTTCCATTAAACACTATGATCATCATTAATATCACGGTACGCTTTATTTGCTTTTTTCTTTTATCACCGAACCAAAAGAAAGGAAATAAGGGAAAGAGGAGTGACCATGCGAGGGAGGGAAACCGTCAAAACCTCCAACTTTTTTACTTCGATTTTTTGCGATCCGTAATTTTAATAAAAAGTCTAATTTGATAAAAGTGTTTGTACATTTTTTTTATACGTTAACGTTACTTTTGTTCGGTAGAAGTTAATGGTGATGTAACTCCTTTTTTTCTTGAACTCGGCCAATTGAAGTTCTAGAAGGCATAGACGATTTTTGACGTTTTTCTCTTCAGCAGTTCGATCAAAAAATTTCTCCGAAACTTCCGTTGTTTTGATTTCACATGGAGGTAGGAAATTTTATTTTAAAATTAATAGTTTTTAATTTAAGAATGCCAAAAAAATTATTGAATAATTACAAATAAATTGTGATTCTCTGGACTGATTGAATTCGATGAATAAGTGTTGACTATGAGAATGATTGAGTTTGATGAACGTGTTTGAATTATTGATTGTTTGAATTGTGGCTGGAAATATGTTATGTTTACTCCTTAGTTAAATGACATATGAATTGAGGAAATATGAAAGTGAGGGGCCCATAAGGGTGGTGATGAAGCCTAATTTTAAGGGAAGGTTTTGTCTGAATTCTTGTAAAAATAAACGAACATGTAGTTTTGGTTAATGTTAAATGTATAAAGAATATGGTCGGGAGATTTTGTAAAGTTTGAAAGAACGTGCGACTTTTTCTTTTGGTTTTAATATCAAAAGATTTAAAAGAGAGCTGAATTTTATTGAAACAGAAAGAGGCTTAACTTTGAAGAAAACGATTTGATTATTGAAAACTTATTTGATATTTTGAACGGTGTGATTATTGAAAATGATTTGATACTTGAAAAGGATTTGAGAAATGACTTAGTTGAGACCTGTTACGATGGGTAACTGGAGATTAATGGGCTGGACTAATTGGGTTGGCCCAATCGTCTGAGGAAGCACTACAACAAATAAGGGTTTTCGCAACTGTTGAAAACCGTTGCCATAGATCAAAAAACCGTTCCTAAAACTTTAGGCAACGCTTTGGCAACGGTTTTTGACCTGTGGTATATGCGGCCGTTGCCAATGCTCAAAGGCAATGGTTTTTTACCTAAGGAAACGGCAACCAAAAAACCGTTGCCATAGTTACTGGCATAGACAACAGTTTTGATGACAATTTTTAAGGAACGGTTTAGAACCGTTACTGGATTGGCAACGGTTTAAAACCGTTCTCTTTCATGACGTAGGTTTAAAACCATAACTGGATAGGCAACGATTTTAAGCTGTTGTAGTTTTGTTATTCACAAAGACAACAGTTTAAAAGCGTTGCCTTTGGTGTTGTTTTTCTTTTTGGAACGGTTTTAATACCATTGTCATTTTATAGCTGCTTTTGACAACGATTTTAATACCATTGCCTTTTGTGACTTTTTACAACAGTTTTTTTTAATTATATAATTCTTTATTTACAATAATTTTTTCATGTTGCATTGTAATTAGTTCCAATTATTTTTAAAGTCCGTATCAATAAATAACTTTAACTATTTGAATCAAATTACTAACGAAATGTAATTGAACATTTACCATAAAAAAATAAACAATTATATACTTAGTGAACAAAAAAATTCCAAATGTAGTATAGTGTTATCAGTGTCGGTTACAAATAATTTCAGATATTTTTTTATTACCCCAGGGAGATAAACTTCAGAAACCCCAACCCTAGAAAGGAATTCAATCTTCTTCTAAAGAGTTTTATTAATGCTGGCAGCAAAAATTTTTGACTGCTGAAGGCATCAAAAGGATCAAGCAACCATAGTCATATGGAACTGATTGCTGAAGATCTCGACATAATCTTATATAACTATGAAGATCCTAAAGAAACAATTATACAAAATTAAAAGATAGTAAGTACTAATTAGAATATTAATGAGTTGATTATGCAATGATTCTTGAAGAATAAAATTAAATTTAATTTTATAATTAGTTTTTGAAAAATTTATTACCATATTCTCTTGAATTAATCTTACCACCAGCAACTTGTAAAAGCCTAAAAGATCAGATATTGATTAACTTGATGCCTAAAATTTATACTTAAAACACTGCAATAGCACATCATGTAACACCCTAACTACCAAAGCTCGCACTTCCGGCTGTGCGACTCTGATAGCTCGGACATTACGACGACACTTATATTATTTAATACTAAAATATGAGCCTGTTTAAAACTTTAAACCGCAATACCGCTCCTAAAGATACTTTCATTCGATAACGTACATCCATAAATACCATTCAACTTACAACAACTCATACAGAGTACATCCATATATATATATACATAAATATATATAAATAATATTACAAACATAATACAATACAATTCCTATCCCTCTTACAGATTATATCGAGATAAAGGCGAGGGTACAATAAACCATAACTAAAACAATATAGAGCATCATAACAACAATTAAATAAGCTCTTCGTAACTTCTGCGCCCATATCCTGAAAGGGGAAAAATGTAGGGGGGTGAGAACATCATCCTCGAAAGGGTTCTCAGTAGAGGGTTTTTGGGAATTACTGTAATAGGATACATGAAGATAATCGCACCAGTGATTAATAACCGTCTTATGCCTCTTTTCAAAAACAACGGTTTACAATAAAAGAGGAATCGGAAATCTTTTCTGAAAGAGGAACAGTTCAATTCTCAAAAACTCAAAAGCCTTTCAAAACGGTTTATCTATGCTGAACCAAAGTAGCCTTTCATATTTTATTCCAAACCAAAAACACAAAACCGAAATCAACCATCAGTTCATCTTATTCCAACCACGGCCCTAGGCCCAAACAATCCAACCAGCAACCAATCACCACAATCCAACAGAGTCCCAGATGCAAACACAGATAGGAAGTTCAACCACAAACAAACAGTTATTACAAGTAAAACAGTTAGCAATTAATCACATAGGCAAACCAAGTATAATATGCACACCCAACCAATGTCACACAAATGCATATGATGCATGCCTGTCCCTAGTGGCTGATGATATCATCTGTCGGTTATAGAGCCAACCCGACAAGTCCTGGTAGCTAACCATTGGACTGTCCCTCTGTCGTGCATCCCCAACTCGAGTTATACTCATCATAAACTTGATCATAATCATGATCCATATCCATCACCCTCACTGGTGAATATTTATCCATCACCATCACTGGTGAATATTTATGGGGGCGAGCTCATCCGGGCCTTTCACAGTGCCCGGCCACACTTACGACATAGGGTCAACAGAGTATCAAGTCTCGACCTGGAGCACGTGGTGGCTAGCCACTGCTACTACCCAGGGAAACTCGTATCTCAGATAGTGGAAGTGCAACATTCATATATATCAATGATTCAGCATAAACATGCATTCAATCTCATCCATGGATCAACATCCATCTCAGCCATCCGGCTCACGGTTCAGTCCAGAACCAGCCAATATTCATATCATACACAGCCATTCCGGCTCACGGTTCAATCCAAAACCAACCAATATGTATAATCATACACAGCCATTCCGGCTCACAACAAAACAGCACTTCCACCATTCAACATCATTAAATTCATAAAGTCGGCATTTAAGCCATAAATTATTTTCTCAATTCATTTCACTTTGAAATCGAGTTTCAACTCTTTTCAGCCTTGGCTTTAAAGATCTCATTTCTCAAATCATCTTAGGCTCATAAGCCACTTTTACTCAAGGTAAATTCCCCTTTGAAAACAATGCCACTCTCGGCATCCTCTTTCCAAACTTCCATAACCATGGCAAGTTAAAGATTTATTTTGAAACATTCAAAATCATCCATTCAACAATGGGATTTTATAACAAAGTTTCTCGACATAGTCCCAAGTCTTTAGGGGAGAATAACATATCTCATTTCACCAAATTCATTTAAAATCATTAAAACATTGGCTTTCTGATTTGAGTAAGAAAATAGGATCTAAGCCAAACCGAGTCACGTAATCTTTACTTCTTTCAAAACCATTTCCTTTACTTAAACAAAACCGGCTTCAATTCCATAATTAAATCTGAAGCGTTTCAAACTGATAAGAGAATCATTTTTGTTGTGTTAAACTTAGAGTTCAAAAGATACTTTGAATCTTATTTAAAACGTCGAAATAATGAGGCTCATCACTCGAAATCCAATTCCTTTTAAAATCACGAAAACTCTCCCAAGGGACAATCTTTGTGTTTAATAGAGAAAAACATAAACCCGTTTTACCTTTTAAAACAGCCTCAAAGCAAAATTCTCTTTCGAATGACTTGTCCCCAAAGACATACTGTTCTTCTTGGAAAATAAGGAGAAATCATGATTCTCTTTTCAATAATTCTTTCAACGCATAACTTCATTGCTTTCTTAATTGTTCTAAGTAAAGGTAATAAAAGAAGCCATAATTTCACAATCCTCAAAATAGATAGGAAAGGCATTAAACTTAAAATTCCCCAATTAACATTTCAAATAAGGACTCGGATTCTATAGAAATTTCGGCAGCACCTCCCCTAAAACTTGGACTTTTGCCACCCGGTTCGGGTCCCAACTAAACCGTTTCTCATTCCTTTTCAACAGCTCAAAACCAGAAATCAATTCAAAAGCAAGCTAAATCCAACAATCGCCTCAGTGGCATATCTCAAGGAAACCATTTCAAATATCAACTCAATATCAACCGATTTAACTCATTTCTAAAGCTTTAAAGAATCGGTTCAGCATTAAATCATTTATCAAAACCAAATCAATTAAAGCGACCCAGGCTGACTTTCAAGAGTATTCTATCTTTCACATCATCAAAATAATTGACTCAATTCAAACTAATCCTCAACGGATTAAACTCATATTTCAAATCTTTAAAGAATCGACTTCAGACATTACATTTCACAAAGCCGCACCACAATTCAACCAAACCAACATCCATAGTCATTCGAGTCAATCAAATAATACATAAGGCAGATACAATCACCAAATACACAATATCTCGCACCAGTATCCATATGTAATAATTCCAATAATAAACTATAGTTTTTGGAAAGCGCCCCTACCTCGAAACGCAAATCCATAACTCAAACATGTCACAGAGTCCTTTCCGCCTCAACCCGAACTGACGGCAACTAAAATCTCAGCTCCCAGTCACGTTCGCAACAACCATCGCAACACTATTCGCAACATATAATAATCAGGACTCGACCCCACATTACCCAAAACTCATATTCATTAATCAAACACAACCGAATACCAACGCGAGGCTTTTTGAAACATAATTTACTTACTGAGCTAGCGAAACGAAGCAGCCGCAGCTCCATATCAACCCGGCAGCGACTCCGTCAGCCACCTCAAGCGGCAGCGGCGATGAAAGACTCCGACAACCGCGGCTGCACAACAACGTCATAGCGATAAAACCCAGGAATAGAAAGGAATGAAGACCAAATGCAAGGACCCTTACCGGCAGTGGTTTTCCGGCGACTAAACTGCGTTCTCCGGCGGCAGAGATGGCGGAGCAGCTCGAAACGGCCAGCAGCAGTGGCGGCGTTATCCCAGCACCAACATCCACCACCGTTTTCCGGCAACCAGAGGCACTGCGGGGTTTCACGGCGGCAGATCTAGCAGGAAAAGGGACCCTCGGCAGTGGCGCGTCGGCGGCGACTGGACGCAACTCCTCCAGCTCGCGTCTCCTTCTCTCCCAGCGTCGCCCATTCTCGGCCTTCCTCCTCCTTCGAGTTCGACAAAAAGGGACCCACGGCGGCGCTGTGCTTCCTCCACGATTGCGGACCCGACGATGGCGCAGCAGTGAGGACGACGGAGCTGGCGGCGAGTCCCTCTCTGCGCGACACTGACAGAGCGGCTTCTTCCTTCCTTCGACTCGGACCTGACGGCGGACCCCAAGACGGCGCGACGGCTGGGCGGCGATCACAGCGCAGCCCTTCCCTCTCTGCGCGATCTCCCTTCTCAAGCTCCCTCTCCCTCTCTGCCTCAATTTCTTTCTTTCATGGTAAAGGGAAGCCGTGTGGGTGTGGGCCACGAAGCACAGCTCGCAGTGAGGCGGCTGAGGACGATGGCGGCGCGGTGAACTCCCTTCCCTTCCCCCTTCACGCCGGCGACCCCTCATTCCTTCTCCCTCAATTTCACTTTCTGCTTCTGTTTCCTTCCTTTCATGAAAAGGAGAAAGGAAACCGTGCGTATTGTGGCTACTGGGGTATGGGCAACAACGGGTAACCGGGTAGGGTTTCAGGGTTAGGGTTTTACTTTTGAAAATTAGGGTTAAGGGCATTATGGTAATTTCACATAAAATTGGGAATAATATAGTAATTGAAACCCAAATTAAATCCAACACTAGTTATATATAGAAAATACTATTTGCTCACCAATTTCACAAATTATTTTCAATAAAATGCCCAAATCTAAAAATTAGAAATAGTATACTTAATTTCTTCATTTTCCAAAATAGCAGTAATAATATTTAAAATATTATTTATCTAATCCAAATCATATAAAATCCTTATTATTTCATAACTATCAATCTTATACTTTAAATATAGAAAATAATCCAATAATTATAAAATTGGATAATAATTATAACTCATCTCAAATCCAATAAATCAAAACTTGCCTTAATTATCTTTAATAAAATAATCTCTGAAATTAAGGCTATAAATACTGTAGGATTTGAGACTTGATCATAATAAGACTTTTCAAAAGTTCTGGGTCTTACATCCTACCCACCTTATAAAAATTTTCGCCCTCGAAAATTGATACAAAACGAAAGAAATCTCATAACAGTTCATCCTTAAACACATTTAAGGAAGAAGCAAAAATATCTCAAAATATAATCATATATACGATTTTCAAATACTTTGACTGTCATAAGCATAAGGATGTGAAGGTAGGAGTGTGATTGCAAAGCAAACGTTACAAGGTAGGCTCAATGCAAAAGATAACATGGGTCAATCATGTGATAGAAGGGCAAGGCATCAAAGGCTATCAAACAGGATGGAGTTAAAACGACGTGCTCAACCTCCGCACACTAATCTCATATCCACCTCAAGGCTTCAACTTTCCAACTCCGTCAAACACTTTTCAACCTCATAGCCAAACATAAGCCTAACACCCGCAAGCTCGTTTGCAAGGGATAAAACACCCACAACTCATCATAACGTTACACACCTACCGCTTTACCTTCCATATATACATATCACGTCTTAAAGAACTAACGCATCGCGTTACTACGTCTATAAGTCGCACGTGATACCAAAACAATTCTCGAGTCTACTCAGAAGAATATGAGATCTTAGAAAGGAGAGACGGATGTCAAAGACAATAGTCATAGATTTGAAAGAATATATCCAATCCCAGATAAACATGGATGTTCAAGCAATAAAGTTTGCTAGACATAATTCAATTGACAACTTCAAAGATAACCCTTAGATCAAAGAAGTTCAATAGGATCAACAAGAAGATAACCAGCGCATCAGCTTGAAACAAACTCAAACTGAGTCGATGAAGTATGAAGTTTATAGAGGAGAATATCTCAAACCCAAGGCAAAGCTCACAAAACTCAAGGGCATGATTAAAAATACTTCTGAATACATTGTTCTTAAAAGAATCGAAAACTTGTAAAAATATCACTTCGCAGTCTGAAAGAGAAGTTAAACAACAAATGTCCTTCAAGAGAGTAACAAAAGCATAAATGTGGCTTTACTTCAATACAATTCCATGTTGAAGTAGATTTTGTAGAGTTCCAAAAACAAATGCACACAACTTTGGCTAAGAGCTAAAATATTTCCTCAAATATTTTAGAAAGATAATTAAATGCACAACTTAACCAAAAGCAGTTCATAAAAACTCGGAAATAATCAGATGCTTGTTCAAAATTCTCAAAATTTCATATTCAAACAAGCATGTATAACATTTATAGCAAGTACGAAAGAGGAAGTTAAACTCTTTTTAGAAAAGAAACTCCGAGATAAAATTTGCTTACAATCTGGTAAGGAAATAAGTGGTGCGTTACAAACAAACCGATTTCCACTAAACAAGGAAACTTTCCAAAACCTCATTTAAAATAGCGCATGCCGATTTTTAAATTAACTTCATCAATATTGAACAATGGTTTCAATCTAAATCAAGAAACAGAAAATAAATTCCGTTTAAAACTTCTTACAAGAGAATTCAAAACTTCTTTAAAAATTCCAAAACCAAAAGTGTTCTTGAAATCCCCTTCTCATAAGAACATTCAAGAAGTTTAAGATGTACTAAAAAGGAGTCAAGCCTTGCAAGAAAGGATCTTAAATTAGAGTAGTTCAAACAAGATCCACTAAGCATGAAATATCAAACAAGTTTTAAATTGATCCAAAAGAATACAAAAGTCATAGAAAAGACAACTCAATCATTTGTAATTTTTCAATGATAAATCTTTAACTAAAAACTCTTGTAGAGATAATGGGAGAATAAACAATGTACTATCCTGAAACGAATCAAACTGACCCACATAAGGATGAGATTCACAAGAGGGGACAAACCAAGATCAATGGTAATGTTCACAAGATGTAAAAGATTAGTTAAAAACAGAATCACGTATGACATTCATAGAGGTGAAAAGCTTAAGAAGGAACCAGTCCGTTCATAAGAAGAAAGCTATGAATCCAACATTTTCAAAAGAGCAACAATGGCATAAACTATGTAGTATGCTAAACCAAACTCAATTCAAAATAAGTTAAGTAAAGCTTATCAAATGAAACTCAACCGGAATGAAAGCGAAAAATTCTTTCTTTCCAGTATTTCAGAAAATATCCAAATACACAATCAAATAAAGATGTCCATTGGAACTATAGTAAAATTACTAGAAGGTCAAAATTTACTTTTAAAATAAGTACAATTGCGTAAACCAGTAAAAGTACAGGCAAAGTATTAGAAAGAAATAGTTGTTAAACTGTATAAATAATTTCAAAGTCTCATATATAGAAAAGCATATATCTAATCAACAGCAATTTATAAAATCTCAAAATTAGTTGTAATCACTGTCAAGTAAGAGAAAAACTGAATCAACAATTTCTCAAAGAATGGACTCAGAATCCGGAGTTAAAAGTCACAGCACATTAAGACAGGTTCAAGGCTATATCAAAGAATACTTGAACCAAGAAGAACTCAAACAGAGGAAGATAGATGCAACAAAGATCTTAAACCAGCATATGCACTTAAGGTCAAACAAGAATACATATGGATAGAGGAATAGAGTGAAGACATCAAATTACTCTTCAAAAGGTCTAGCAAATAAGAACTTCAAGTTAGGATATGAAAGAACATGTCAACTCGAACAGAATTCAAGACACACAACTGAATAGCCTCGAGAAGTAGTTTCCAACTTTTCCAAAACCCGCAATTCGCTTTACTCAAAACTAGGATTTCATCTATGATAACCCATCGGTGCTTTCATATACATATTTCACTAGTATTAAGCCGGCCGAACTTAATATCAGGAATTATGCAATGCAAGACTAACAGCGTTAATCAATAGACTGTCATGTGCATAAAGCTCTAATTCTCGTCATTCGACAAGACCTAATACATGACGAACGCTCAGAGTATGCAACTGAAGCATAGTCAGTCCATTCCTCAGGCTCTACAGGAAGAACTGCTCTGATACCATAATGTAACACCCTAACTACCAAAGCTCGCACTTCCGGCTGTGCGACTCTGATAGCTCGGACATTACGACGACACTTATATTATTTAATACTAAAATATGAGCCTGTTTAAAACTTTAAACCGCAATACCGCTCCCAAAGATACTTTCATTCGATAACGTACATCCATAAATACCATTCAACTTACAACAACTCATACAGAGTACATCCATATATATATATACATAAATATATATAAATAATATTACAAACATAATACAATACAATTCCTATCCCTCTTACAGATTATATCGAGATAAAGGCGAGGGTACAATAAACCATAACTAAAACAATATAGAGCATCATAACAACAATTAAATAAGCTCTTCGTAACTTCTGCGCCCATATCCTGAAAGGGGAAAAATGTAGGGGGGTGAGAACATCATCCTCGAAAGGGTTCTCAGTAGAGGGTTTTTGGGAATTACTGTAATAGGATACATGAAGATAATCGCACCAGTGATTAATAACCGTCTTATGCCTCTTTTCAAAAACAACGGTTTACAATAAAAGAGGAATCGGAAATCTTTTCTGAAAGAGGAACAGTTCAATTCTCAAAAACTCAAAAGCCTTTCAAAACGGTTTATCTATGCTGAACCAAAGTAGCCTTTCATATTTTATTCCAAACCAAAAACACAAAACCGAAATCAACCATCAGTTCATCTTATTCCAACCACGGCCCTAGGCCCAAACAATCCAACCAGCAACCAATCACCACAATCCAACAGAGTCCCAGATGCAAACACAGATAGGAAGTTCAACCACAAACAAACAGTTATTACAAGTAAAACAGTTAGCAATTAATCACATAGGCAAACCAAGTATAATATGCACACCCAACCAATGTCACACAAATGCATATGATGCATGCCTGTCCCTAGTGGCTGATGATATCATCTGTCGGTTATAGAGCCAACCCGACAAGTCCTGGTAGCTAACCATTGGACTGTCCCTCTGTCGTGCATCCCCAACTCGAGTTATACTCATCATAAACTTGATCATAATCATGATCCATATCCATCACCCTCACTGGTGAATATTTATCCATCACCATCACTGGTGAATATTTATGGGGGCGAGCTCATCCGGGCCTTTCACAGTGCCCGGCCACACTTACGACATAGGGTCAACAGAGTATCAAGTCTCGACCTGGAGCACGTGGTGGCTAGCCACTGCTACTACCCAGGGAAACTCGTATCTCAGATAGTGGAAGTGCAACATTCATATATATCAATGATTCAGCATAAACATGCATTCAATCTCATCCATGGATCAACATCCATCTCAGCCATCCGGCTCACGGTTCAGTCCAGAACCAGCCAATATTCATATCATACACAGCCATTCCGGCTCACGGTTCAATCCAAAACCAACCAATATGTATAATCATACACAGCCATTCCGGCTCACAACAAAACAGCACTTCCACCATTCAACATCATTAAATTCATAAAGTCGGCATTTAAGCCATAAATTATTTTCTCAATTCATTTCACTTTGAAATCGAGTTTCAACTCTTTTCAGCCTTGGCTTTAAAGATCTCATTTCTCAAATCATCTTAGGCTCATAAGCCACTTTTACTCAAGGTAAATTCCCCTTTGAAAACAATGCCACTCTCGGCATCCTCTTTCCAAACTTCCATAACCATGGCAAGTTAAAGATTTATTTTGAAACATTCAAAATCATCCATTCAACAATGGGATTTTATAACAAAGTTTCTCGACATAGTCCCAAGTCTTTAGGGGAGAATAACATATCTCATTTCACCAAATTCATTTAAAATCATTAAAACATTGGCTTTCTGATTTGAGTAAGAAAATAGGATCTAAGCCAAACCGAGTCACGTAATCTTTACTTCTTTCAAAACCATTTCCTTTACTTAAACAAAACCGGCTTCAATTCCATAATTAAATCTGAAGCGTTTCAAACTGATAAGAGAATCATTTTTGTTGTGTTAAACTTAGAGTTCAAAAGATACTTTGAATCTTATTTAAAACGTCGAAATAATGAGGCTCATCACTCGAAATCCAATTCCTTTTAAAATCACGAAAACTCTCCCAAGGGACAATCTTTGTGTTTAATAGAGAAAAACATAAACCCGTTTTACCTTTTAAAACAGCCTCAAAGCAAAATTCTCTTTCGAATGACTTGTCCCCAAAGACATACTGTTCTTCTTGGAAAATAAGGAGAAATCATGATTCTCTTTTCAATAATTCTTTCAACGCATAACTTCATTGCTTTCTTAATTGTTCTAAGTAAAGGTAATAAAAGAAGCCATAATTTCACAATCCTCAAAATAGATAGGAAAGGCATTAAACTTAAAATTCCCCAATTAACATTTCAAATAAGGACTCGGATTCTATAGAAATTTCGGCAGCACCTCCCCTAAAACTTGGACTTTTGCCACCCGGTTCGGGTCCCAACTAAACCGTTTCTCATTCCTTTTCAACAGCTCAAAACCAGAAATCAATTCAAAAGCAAGCTAAATCCAACAATCGCCTCAGTGGCATATCTCAAGGAAACCATTTCAAATATCAACTCAATATCAACCGATTTAACTCATTTCTAAAGCTTTAAAGAATCGGTTCAGCATTAAATCATTTATCAAAACCAAATCAATTAAAGCGACCCAGGCTGACTTTCAAGAGTATTCTATCTTTCACATCATCAAAATAATTGACTCAATTCAAACTAATCCTCAACGGATTAAACTCATATTTCAAATCTTTAAAGAATCGACTTCAGACATTACATTTCACAAAGCCGCACCACAATTCAACCAAACCAACATCCATAGTCATTCGAGTCAATCAAATAATACATAAGGCAGATACAATCACCAAATACACAATATCTCGCACCAGTATCCATATGTAATAATTCCAATAATAAACTATAGTTTTTGGAAAGCGCCCCTACCTCGAAACGCAAATCCATAACTCAAACATGTCACAGAGTCCTTTCCGCCTCAACCCGAACTGACGGCAACTAAAATCTCAGCTCCCAGTCACGTTCGCAACAACCATCGCAACACTATTCGCAACATATAATAATCAGGACTCGACCCCACATTACCCAAAACTCATATTCATTAATCAAACACAACCGAATACCAACGCGAGGCTTTTTGAAACATAATTTACTTACTGAGCTAGCGAAACGAAGCAGCCGCAGCTCCATATCAACCCGGCAGCGACTCCGTCAGCCACCTCAAGCGGCAGCGGCGATGAAAGACTCCGACAACCGCGGCTGCACAACAACGTCATAGCGATAAAACCCAGGAATAGAAAGGAATGAAGACCAAATGCAAGGACCCTTACCGGCAGTGGTTTTCCGGCGACTAAACTGCGTTCTCCGGCGGCAGAGATGGCGGAGCAGCTCGAAACGGCCAGCAGCAGTGGCGGCGTTATCCCAGCACCAACATCCACCACCGTTTTCCGGCAACCAGAGGCACTGCGGGGTTTCACGGCGGCAGATCTAGCAGGAAAAGGGACCCTCGGCAGTGGCGCGTCGGCGGCGACTGGACGCAACTCCTCCAGCTCGCGTCTCCTTCTCTCCCAGCGTCGCCCATTCTCGGCCTTCCTCCTCCTTCGAGTTCGACAAAAAGGGACCCACGGCGGCGCTGTGCTTCCTCCACGATTGCGGACCCGACGATGGCGCAGCAGTGAGGACGACGGAGCTGGCGGCGAGTCCCTCTCTGCGCGACACTGACAGAGCGGCTTCTTCCTTCCTTCGACTCGGACCTGACGGCGGACCCCAAGACGGCGCGACGGCTGGGCGGCGATCACAGCGCAGCCCTTCCCTCTCTGCGCGATCTCCCTTCTCAAGCTCCCTCTCCCTCTCTGCCTCAATTTCTTTCTTTCATGGTAAAGGGAAGCCGTGTGGGTGTGGGCCACGAAGCACAGCTCGCAGTGAGGCGGCTGAGGACGATGGCGGCGCGGTGAACTCCCTTCCCTTCCCCCTTCACGCCGGCGACCCCTCATTCCTTCTCCCTCAATTTCACTTTCTGCTTCTGTTTCCTTCCTTTCATGAAAAGGAGAAAGGAAACCGTGCGTATTGTGGCTGCTGGGGTATGGGCAACAACGGGTAACCGGGTAGGGTTTCAGGGTTAGGGTTTTACTTTTGAAAATTAGGGTTAAGGGCATTATGGTAATTTCACATAAAATTGGGAATAATATAGTAATTGAAACCCAAATTAAATCCAACACTAGTTATATATAGAAAATACTATTTGCTCACCAATTTCACAAATTATTTTCAATAAAATGCCCAAATCTAAAAATTAGAAATAGTATACTTAATTTCTTCATTTTCCAAAATAGCAGTAATAATATTTAAAATATTATTTATCTAATCCAAATCATATAAAATCCTTATTATTTCATAACTATCAATCTTATACTTTAAATATAGAAAATAATCCAATAATTATAAAATTGGATAATAATTATAACTCATCTCAAATCCAATAAATCAAAACTTGCCTTAATTATCTTTAATAAAATAATCTCTGAAATTAAGGCTATAAATACTGTAGGATTTGAGACTTGATCATAATAAGACTTTTCAAAAGTTCTGGGTCTTACATCCTACCCACCTTATAAAAATTTTCGCCCTCGAAAATTGATACAAAACGAAAGAAATCTCATAACAGTTCATCCTTAAACACATTTAAGGAAGAAGCAAAAATATCTCAAAATATAATCATATATACGATTTTCAAATACTTTGACTGTCATAAGCATAAGGATGTGAAGGTAGGAGTGTGATTGCAAAGCAAACGTTACAAGGTAGGCTCAATGCAAAAGATAACATGGGTCAATCATGTGATAGAAGGGCAAGGCATCAAAGGCTATCAAACAGGATGGAGTTAAAACGACGTGCTCAACCTCCGCACACTAATCTCATATCCACCTCAAGGCTTCAACTTTCCAACTCCGTCAAACACTTTTCAACCTCATAGCCAAACATAAGCCTAACACCCGCAAGCTCGTTTGCAAGGGATAAAACACCCACAACTCATCATAACGTTACACACCTACCGCTTTACCTTCCATATATACATATCACGTCTTAAAGAACTAACGCATCGCGTTACTACGTCTATAAGTCGCACGTGATACCAAAACAATTCTCGAGTCTACTCAGAAGAATATGAGATCTTAGAAAGGAGAGACGGATGTCAAAGACAATAGTCATAGATTTGAAAGAATATATCCAATCCCAGATAAACATGGATGTTCAAGCAATAAAGTTTGCTAGACATAATTCAATTGACAACTTCAAAGATAACCCTTAGATCAAAGAAGTTCAATAGGATCAACAAGAAGATAACCAGCGCATCAGCTTGAAACAAACTCAAACTGAGTCGATGAAGTATGAAGTTTATAGAGGAGAATATCTCAAACCCAAGGCAAAGCTCACAAAACTCAAGGGCATGATTAAAAATACTTCTGAATACATTGTTCTTAAAAGAATCGAAAACTTGTAAAAATATCACTTCGCAGTCTGAAAGAGAAGTTAAACAACAAATGTCCTTCAAGAGAGTAACAAAAGCATAAATGTGGCTTTACTTCAATACAATTCCATGTTGAAGTAGATTTTGTAGAGTTCCAAAAACAAATGCACACAACTTTGGCTAAGAGCTAAAATATTTCCTCAAATATTTTAGAAAGATAATTAAATGCACAACTTAACCAAAAGCAGTTCATAAAAACTCGGAAATAATCAGATGCTTGTTCAAAATTCTCAAAATTTCATATTCAAACAAGCATGTATAACATTTATAGCAAGTACGAAAGAGGAAGTTAAACTCTTTTTAGAAAAGAAACTCCGAGATAAAATTTGCTTACAATCTGGTAAGGAAATAAGTGGTGCGTTACAAACAAACCGATTTCCACTAAACAAGGAAACTTTCCAAAACCTCATTTAAAATAGCGCATGCCGATTTTTAAATTAACTTCATCAATATTGAACAATGGTTTCAATCTAAATCAAGAAACAGAAAATAAATTCCGTTTAAAACTTCTTACAAGAGAATTCAAAACTTCTTTAAAAATTCCAAAACCAAAAGTGTTCTTGAAATCCCCTTCTCATAAGAACATTCAAGAAGTTTAAGATGTACTAAAAAGGAGTCAAGCCTTGCAAGAAAGGATCTTAAATTAGAGTAGTTCAAACAAGATCCACTAAGCATGAAATATCAAACAAGTTTTAAATTGATCCAAAAGAATACAAAAGTCATAGAAAAGACAACTCAATCATTTGTAATTTTTCAATGATAAATCTTTAACTAAAAACTCTTGTAGAGATAATGGGAGAATAAACAATGTACTATCCTGAAACGAATCAAACTGACCCACATAAGGATGAGATTCACAAGAGGGGACAAACCAAGATCAATGGTAATGTTCACAAGATGTAAAAGATTAGTTAAAAACAGAATCACGTATGACATTCATAGAGGTGAAAAGCTTAAGAAGGAACCAGTCCGTTCATAAGAAGAAAGCTATGAATCCAACATTTTCAAAAGAACAACAATGGCATAAACTATGTAGTATGCTAAACCAAACTCAATTCAAAATAAGTTAAGTAAAGCTTATCAAATGAAACTCAACCGGAATGAAAGCGAAAAATTCTTTCTTTCCAGTATTTCAGAAAATATCCAAATACACAATCAAATAAAGATGTCCATTGGAACTATAGTAAAATTACTAGAAGGTCAAAATTTACTTTTAAAATAAGTACAATTGCGTAAACCAGTAAAAGTACAGGCAAAGTATTAGAAAGAAATAGTTGTTAAACTGTATAAATAATTTCAAAGTCTCATATATAGAAAAGCATATATCTAATCAACAGCAATTTATAAAATCTCAAAATTAGCTGTAATCACTGTCAAGTAAGAGAAAAACTGAATCAACAATTTCTCAAAGAATGGACTCAGAATCCGGAGTTAAAAGTCACAGCACATTAAGACAGGTTCAAGGCTATATCAAAGAATACTTGAATCAAGAAGAACTCAAACAGAGGAAGATAGATGCAACAAAGATCTTAAACCAGCATATGCACTTAAGGTCAAACAAGAATACATATGGATAGAGGAATAGAGTGAAGACATCAAATTACTCTTCAAAAGGTCTAGCAAATAAGAACTTCAAGTTAGGATATGAAAGAACATGTCAACTCGAACAGAATTCAAGACACACAACTGAATAGCCTCGAGAAGTAGTTTCCAACTTTTCCAAAACCCGCAATTCGCTTTACTCAAAACTAGGATTTCATCTATGATAACCCATCGGTGCTTTCATATACATATTTCACTAGTATTAAGCCGGCCGAACTTAATATCAGGAATTATGCAATGCAAGACTAACAGCGTTAATCAATAGACTGTCATGTGCATAAAGCTCTAATTCTCGTCATTCGACAAGACCTAATACATGACGAACGCTCAGAGTATGCAACTGAAGCATAGTCAGTCCATTCCTCAGGCTCTACAGGAAGAACTGCTCTGATACCATAATGTAACACCCTAACTACCAAAGCTCGCACTTCCGGCTGTGCGACTCTGATAGCTCGGACATTACGACGACACTTATATTATTTAATACTAAAATATGAGCCTGTTTAAAACTTTAAACCGCAATACCGCTCCCAAAGATACTTTCATTCGATAACGTACATCCATAAATACCATTCAACTTACAACAACTCATACAGAGTACATCCATATATATATATACATAAATATATATAAATAATATTACAAACATAATACAATACAATTCCTATCCCTCTTACAGATTATATCGAGATAAAGGCGAGGGTACAATAAACCATAACTAAAACAATATAGAGCATCATAACAACAATTAAATAAGCTCTTCGTAACTTCTGCGCCCATATCCTGAAAGGGAAAAAATGTAGGGGGGTGAGAACATCATCCTCGAAAGGGTTCTCATTAGAGGGTTTTTGGGAATTACTGTAATAGGATACATGAAGATAATCGCACCAGTGATTAATAACCGTCTTATGCCTCTTTTCAAAAACAACAGTTTACAATAAAAGAGGAATCGGAAATCTTTTCTGAAAGAGGAACAGTTCAATTCTCAAAAACTCAAAAGCCTTTCAAAACGGTTTATCTATGCTGAACCAAAGTAGCCTTTCATATTTTATTCCAAACCAGAAACACAAAACCGAAATCAACCATCAGTTCATCTTATTCCAACCACGGCCCTAGGCCCAAACAATCCAACCAGCAACCAATCACCACAATCCAACAGAGTCCCAGATGCAAACACAGATAGGAAGTTCAAGCACAAACAAACAGTTATTACAAGTAAAACAGTTAGCAATTAATCACATAGGCAAACCAAGTATAATATGCACACCCAACCAATGTCACACAAATGCATATGATGCATGCCTGTCCCTAGTGGCTGATGATATCATCTGTCGGTTATAGAGCCAACCCGACAAGTCCTGGTAGCTAACCATTGGACTGTCCCTCTGTCGTGCATCCCCAACTCGAGTTATACTCATCATAAACTTGATCATAATCATGATCCATATCCATCACCCTCACTGGTGAATATTTATCCATCACCATCACTGGTGAATATTTATGGGGGCGAGCTCATCCGGGCCTTTCACAGTGCCCGGCCACACTTACGACATAGGGTCAACAGAGTATCAAGTCTCGACCTGGAGCACGTGGTGGCTAGCCACTGCTACTACCCAGGGAAACTCGTATCTCAGATAGTGGAAGTGCAACATTCATATATATCAATGATTCAGCATAAACATGCATTCAATCTCATCCATGGATCAACATCCATCTCAGCCATCCGGCTCACGGTTCAGTCCAGAACCAGCCAATATTCATATCATACACAGCCATTCCGGCTCACGGTTCAATCCAAAACCAACCAATATGTATAATCATACACAGCCATTCCGGCTCACAACAAAACAGCACTTCCACCATTCAACATCATTAAATTCATAAAGTCGGCATTTAAGCCATAAATTATTTTCTCAATTCATTTCACTTTGAAATCGAGTTTCAACTCTTTTCAGCCTTGGCTTTAAAGATCTCATTTCTCAAATCATCTTAGGCTCATAAGCCACTTTTACTCAAGGTAAATTCCCCTTTGAAAACAATGCCACTCTCGGCATCCTCTTTCCAAACTTCCATAACCATGGCAAGTTAAAGATTTATTTTGAAACATTCAAAATCATCCATTCAACAATGGGATTTTATAACAAAGTTTCTCGACATAGTCCCAAGTCTTTAGGGGAGAATAACATATCTCATTTCACCAAATTCATTTAAAATCATTAAAACATTGGCTTTCTGATTTGAGTAAGAAAATAGGATCTAAGCCAAACCGAGTCACGTAATCTTTACTTCTTTCAAAACCATTTCCTTTACTTAAACAAAACCGGCTTCAATTCCATAATTAAATCTGAAGCGTTTCAAACTGATAAGAGAATCATTTTTGTTGTGTTAAACTTAGAGTTCAAAAGATACTTTGAATCTTATTTAAAACGTCGAAATAATGAGGCTCATCACTCGAAATCCAATTCCTTTTAAAATCACGAAAACTCTCCCAAGGGACAATCTTTGTGTTTAATAGAGAAAAACATAAACCCGTTTTACCTTTTAAAACAGCCTCAAAGCAAAATTCTCTTTCGAATGACTTGTCCCCAAAGACATACTGTTCTTCTTGGAAAATAAGGAGAAATCATGATTCTCTTTTCAATAATTCTTTCAACGCATAACTTCATTGCTTTCTTAATTGTTCTAAGTAAAGGTAATAAAAGAAGCCATAATTTCACAATCCTCAAAATAGATAGGAAAGGCATTAAACTTAAAATTCCCCAATTAACATTTCAAATAAGGACTCGGATTCTATAGAAATTTCGGCAGCACCTCCCCTAAAACTTGGACTTTTGCCACCCGGTTCGGGTCCCAACTAAACCGTTTCTCATTCCTTTTCAACAGCTCAAAACCAGAAATCAATTCAAAAGCAAGCTAAATCCAACAATCGCCTCAGTGGCATATCTCAAGGAAACCATTTCAAATATCAACTCAATATCAACCGATTTAACTCATTTCTAAAGCTTTAAAGAATCGGTTCAGCATTAAATCATTTATCAAAACCAAATCAATTAAAGCGACCCAGGCTGACTTTCAAGAGTATTCTATCTTTCACATCATCAAAATAATTGACTCAATTCAAACTAATCCTCAACGGATTAAACTCATATTTCAAATCTTTAAAGAATCGACTTCAGACATTACATTTCACAAAGCCGTACCACAATTCAACCAAACCAACATCCATAGTCATTCGAGTCAATCAAATAATACATAAGGCAGATACAATCACCAAATACACAATATCTCGCACCAGTATCCATATGTAATAATTCCAATAATAAACTATAGTTTTTGGAAAGCGCCCCTACCTCGAAACGCAAATCCATAACTCAAACATGTCACAGAGTCCTTTCCGCCTCAACCCGAACTGACGGCAACTAAAATCTCAGCTCCCAGTCACGTTCGCAACAACCATCGCAACACTATTCGCAACATATAATAATCAGGACTCGACCCCACATTACCCAAAACTCATATTCATTAATCAAACACAACCGAATACCAACGCGAGGCTTTTTGAAACATAATTTACTTACTGAGCTAGCGAAACGAAGCAGCCGCAGCTCCATATCAACCCGGCAGCGACTCCGTCAGCCACCTCAAGCGGCAGCGGCGATGAAAGACTCCGACAACCGCGGCTGCACAACAACGTCATAGCGATAAAACCCAGGAATAGAAAGGAATGAAGACCAAATGCAAGGACCCTTACCGGCAGTGGTTTTCCGGCGACTAAACTGCGTTCTCCGGCGGCAGAGATGGCGGAGCAGCTCGAAACGGCCAGCAGCAGTGGCGGCGTTATCCCAGCACCAACATCCACCACCGTTTTCCGGCAACCAGAGGCACTGCGGGGTTTCACGGCGGCAGATCTAGCAGGAAAAGGGACCCTCGGCAGTGGCGCGTCGGCGGCGACTGGACGCAACTCCTCCAGCTCGCGTCTCCTTCTCTCCCAGCGTCGCCCATTCTCGGCCTTCCTTCTCCTTCGAGTTCGACAAAAAGGGACCCACGGCGGCGCTGTGCTTCCTCCACGATTGCGGACCCGACGATGGCGCAGCAGTGAGGACGACGGAGCTGGCGGCGAGTCCCTCTCTGCGCGACACTGACAGAGCGGCTTCTTCCTTCCTTCGACTCGGACCTGACGGCGGACCCCAAGACGGTGCGACGGCTGGGCGGCGATCACAGCGCAGCCCTTCCCTCTCTGCGCGATCTCCCTTCTCAAGCTCCCTCTCCCTCTCTGCCTCAATTTCTTTCTTTCATGGTAAAGGGAAGCCGTGTGGGTGTGGGCCACGAAGCATAGCTCGCAGTGAGGCGGCTGAGGACGATGGCGGCGCGGTGAACTCCCTTCCCTTCCCCCTTCACGCCGGCGACCCCTCATTCCTTCTCCCTCAATTTCACTTTCTGCTTCTGTTTCCTTCCTTTCATGAAAAGGAGAAAGGAAACCGTGCGTATTGTGGCTGCTGGGGTATGGGCAACAACGGGTAACCGGGTAGGGTTTCAGGGTTAGGGTTTTACTTTTGAAAATTAGGGTTAAGGGCATTATGGTAATTTCACATAAAATTGGGAATAATATAGTAATTGAAACCCAAATTAAATCCAACACTAGTTATATATAGAAAATACTATTTGCTCACCAATTTCACAAATTATTTTCAATAAAATGCCCAAATCTAAAAATTAGAAATAGTATACTTAATTTCTTCATTTTCCAAAATAGCAGTAATAATATTTAAAATATTATTTATCTAATCCAAATCATATAAAATCCTTATTATTTCATAACTATCAATCTTATACTTTAAATATAGAAAATAATCCAATAATTATAAAATTGGATAATAATTATAACTCATCTCAAATCCAATAAATCAAAACTTGCCTTAATTATCTTTAATAAAATAATCTCTGAAATTAAGGCTATAAATTACTGTAGGATTTGAGACTTGATCATAATAAGACTTTTCAAAAGTTCTGGGTCTTACATCTGTAAGGCCCACATCGGTTGGGGAGGGGAACGAAGCATGCCTTATAAGGGTGTGGATACCTCTCCCTAGCATGACGCGTTTTGACGAGTGAGTGTGGGGGGCTTCGGCTAGCATCCCTATCGTCAAAAGCAAAACCGTGAGGCCTTGTGTGCCAAAGCGGACAATATCGTGCTAGCGGGTGGTCTGGGCTGTTACAGATGGTATCAGAGCCGGAACCCGGATCGATGTGCCAGCGAGGGCGCTGGACTCCCTTAGGGGGGTGGATTGTAAGGCCCACATCGGTTGGGGAGGGGAACGAAGCATGCCTTATAAGGGTGTGGATACCTCTCCCTAGCATGACGCGTTTTGACGAGTGAGTGTGGGGGGCTTCGGCTAGCATCCCTATCGTCAAAAGCAAAACCGTGAGGCCTTGTGTGCCAAAGCGGACAATATCGTGCTAGCGGGTGGTCTGGGCTGTTACACATCATACTAGAATGTATGCTAACTAGAGATTTTTTGACACCATTGACATGGTTGTGATTTAATATGCTAAGAAATAATATTTAACTTGTAAAATACAATGCAACAAGTTTATTTCAGTTTAGCATCTTAATTGAAATTGTTTGATTTCACTGTAGAGTCTGTTTTTATGCACATAGGAAAACACCAACGTTAACTAAAGTCCTTTTTAATTTGAGTAATATTTTTGTAATATTTTTATTTAGCAAAAAGTATATTACTTATGCAATGCAAGCATGTTTATAAGTAATAACGTACTATAAAAGTCTAGCACCATCCCCCACAATCTCAAAGGACATGAGTGGCATATTCAATTCAAGCATATAGATTCACTATGATTTCTACTAACTTAATATAAAAGTCTAGCACCATCTCCCACAATCTCAAAGTATAGCTACTGTGTATACCTAATTCTAAAACAGAACTAATTAAAATAATAACACTTCCAAACTAATTTTTTAAAGATAAAGATAAGTGTTAAAACAACTAACAACAAAATTATTACCAAAGATCAGTTTGGATTAGCATGATGCTAGAGTTCAGTTTTGACGGTTGAATCTAAGCAGTCAGGTACTAACTCAAGCTCAGGAGCTTTCTCTGGATGTTCTCACAAAGGGAGTAAAGACCTCTGCTTTGACTTGCCTGATCAAAACACCAAGCAAAAATAAAACAACCAGCATTTCAACGTAACTACCAAGATACCAAGCGCTTGAACCTTAATAAAAGTATAATAATAGTAACAATACAAATTCTTTGGCATGTGAATTTCTATCGCTTAGGAAATTATTAGTATAACCATGGATTATCTTAAGAATGTAGATCCTAAATTGAGTTTTATGCTTCTAGAAGAATCTTAAAAGAGTTTTCATCTTTGCCATAAATGAGGGGCTTAACTTAGTAATGAAGCAGTACTAAATTAAAATTAAGAAGGGATTAGTTTATCTTAGGGAATTTTTGAACATTACTTCATTTGGCTTTAGCTCTTTTGTAACTTATGAATTCAACTAATTAAATTGTCTCTAAGTACTAAAGCTAAAATCTTGATCAATAACTAAATTTTTATATTTTTATAAAAATTCGGATATAACCTCCCCTAAAAGTGGACTTAACCACCCTTAAGGGTCCCTTTATCTTAACAATCCACCAATCTTCTTTTTAACAATTACCAACAACTTTTTCAAAATCAACTTATCATATTTTAATTTAACAAATAATTCCAAATCCATCACCATTCATAGCCACAAACTAAACAAATTCTCATTACAATCAGCTAACAATAAGAATTTCAACATTCCCAAACAATAAGTAAATCAATCACATATTCATCAAATTCAGTCACTTTCACGGTTACAAACCCAACTCAAACTCATCATTTAGTAATTCTAGACAATCATAAATTATTTGCAATTATTCGATAAACTTTATTGGCATTCATGATTTAAAATCTTTAGTTTGGAAACGAATCCCCTACCTCAACGTGTCGAAATCCAAAGAAATTAAGCCTGACCCCTTCGTCTTAACTCACAGCAGCAGCAGCAGTAACAGTCTTGAACCGAACAAATAGCAGCGGCATTAGCCACACTGACAACTTCCTGCAGCAACAACACCATCAAACACAGCTTCATAGTTACAGTGGTTCAACGCTGAAATGTTAACACCCAAAACCCTTAACAAGCATATAACACAACAATAACAATAAAGGTTTTAGATCAGGAACTCACTGCAGCTATGAAAAAACAGAACGATGGAGCAGCAGCAGCCCCGGTAGTGGCGTAACCAATGGAGAGCAAGCTGGCAGAGGCGTATGGTTCGACGGCAAACGGCCCACACTTTCGGCGGCAAGAGAAACACCCACCGACGTGTCCTTCGGCTCCTCGTTCGTCTCTCTCTGGGCTTCCTCTACTGCAACGGCCACACTACCCGCGACGACAGCGCTACCCACAACGAGCCCTTGCAGCGACAACGGCGGAAGCACGATGGCGATGAGGCATCATCTCCCTCTCGCGTCGCTCTGTCTCTCTCTCTCTCTTTCTCTTTCCCTCGCGTCGCTCTCTCTTATGATCGGTCTCCCTCTCTTCCTTGCGAGCAGCGACAGCAATGGTGTCTCTAAGCTCTGCCGGCGCCGTCCTCTCCTCCATTCCCTTCTTCTTGCACTCTCCGTCTCTCTCACTTTGTTTAGTGTGCATGTGTCTAGGGATAGCAATTAGGGAAAATAATTAGGGATTATAGAGTAAGAAATTTTATAAAAAGATAAAGGTAAAGATAGTACCAAGATTTTAACAAAATTATAAAGTAGAATAATAATTTATAATTAAATTTATTATAATAAAATTATTTTAGGAATATATAAAAATATTTATTGCTTAATTTATAAATTAAGCTTAAGTAATTATTTTTATTTAAAATTACAAATAATGTAATAAAGATTGATATTTTGTTTTGAAGAAAGATTGTTAAAATTTTTTTGAGGTGTTAAAAATATATTATGTTAAATTTTAGAATGAAAATGAAATAAAAATATATAATATTTGTTATAAATTTATTTTAAATTTATTTCTTTTATAAATAATATTGGGTTATATGTTTATAACAATAATTTTTAAGTGTTCTATAAATTTAGTATTTATAAAAAAAATTATTTAAATTTGTATAATTATTTATAATTATTTTTATATGTATCTTTTAATTTGTATAATTATTTAAATAATATTAGAAAATTATTGTTCGATAAAAAATTGTTGTAATGGTTATAAAATCATTCCTTAAAATAGTCAAAAAGAAAGTTTTATTTTGTTGCTATAACGTAATGAAAAATTGAATTTCAACAACACTGTAAAAACCGTTGTCTAAGGCCATCTAATAGAACGGTTTTAAAGTGTAGCATTTTGGAAACGGTTTTTATGCGTTTCTTTTGTATAATTATTTAAACAACAATAAAAAACCGTTGCTTAAAAATAAATCATGGTAACGGTTATAAAACCGTTCTTTAAAATAGTCAAAGAGAACGGTTTTAATTTGTTGCTATAAAATAATGAAAAATTGAATTCAACAGTAACACTATAAAAAATCGTTGTCTAAAACTATCTAAGAGAACGGTTTTAAGGCGTTGCCAAATTTGGCGTTGCTAAAGCCCATATTTGTTGTAGTGAAGGAAGCCTTCGAGCGGGTTCGGGTCTTTGGGACCTCCGTCCGACTTGTGAGTGTGAGAGAATAGGGGGTGGTACCTGCAAAGACGCTCCGATGCCTAAGTCAGCAAGGGTGTAAGCAGGTCTAGAGAGTATTGGGACTTAATAATACCTGAGGGGTGTCAGTGTATTTATAGTGGTGAACCAATAACCACCGTTGGAGTAGTTCCACCTTTGGAGGGGAATAACCGTCCCTTTATCTTAGGAAAGTTGGGATATGGCTCCTGAAAATGAGTTGAGAGATTTTAGGGGCAGTTACTTATTTGAGTGAGTGTTATCTGCCAGCTAATCTTCGTCCCCGACTTCTTGAGGGGAAGGTCGGTGAAGGATGAGAGTCGATCCTTTGGATTGGGCCTCTTATTTGCTCCTGGGCCCTGGCGTTGGGCCAGAGTATGAACAGTGCCCCTACTCGAGTCCAATCTCTTTTTAAGAGGTGGGGTCGAGTATCTCAACTCGGGTTTGTAACCGACTTGCTGAGGAACCGACGTGATTTTTTGGAACCGTCGTGTTTCAAGGTTACCCAACAGCCGTGTCTAATCAAACGTCGCGTCGGTTAGGAATTTGTGTATTCATACGCGGGGATCAGTTACATTGGTAACGGTGCACCTCTTGAATGACGGCCCCCGTTTTTACCATTATGCCCCTAACGTATTTATAAATACTTTCCCTCTCTTTCTTTATTTCATTTCTGAAAACCTTCGTATTTGCCTTCCTTATTCAAAGGAAAAAGAAAAACTTTATTCGCGAGATTTCCTCTGAGCCTTCTCCTTTCTCTGAGCCGCCACTGCCCATCCCTTTTTCAAGCAAAGGTTAGTTCTTTTCTCTGCTCTCTTTTTTACGAAAATGCTTTTGTTGGCATGCTTTTATTTTGAGAAGAGAGTTGGCTATAGGCTTAACGACTCTGTTTTGTTTGAGGATTTGGTCCCAGACCCCTCAGACACCCTATTTTTTGATCCTTTTTCCTTTTTCCTTTGTAGGTTTCGCTACTTTTATATAGGAAAAGAATGTCTTCTCTAGAGTCCCTGGCTCAGTGGGTGGATGTCACAGTTCTTGGGGAAGAACCTTTGGTAGATACTGACTACATCACTGATCTTCGCACGCGTCATAGGATCTGTGCTCTTGATGAGGATGAGCCAAAATATGAGTTGGTTGCCCCGTTCTGGAAGACCGGGTTTGCTTTGGGATGGCTTCTGACGAGGACCCCCATTTCTTTTTTATGTATGAGAGTTTTTTCACTCGACTGGGAGTGTTTCTACCCTTTTCTGCTTTTGCGGTTTCTGTTTTACGTCACTGCCGTGTCGCTCATACTCAACTTCACCCTAACTCTTGGGGTTTTTTGAAAGTTTATCAACTTATCAGTGAGGCCTTAGATTTTCCGACTTCTCTGAGGATTTTATTTTATCTTTTTCATATGACTAAGCCCTTTAGTGGGCAGAACAATAAACAACAATGGGTGTCTTTCCGGGCTATCCAAGGTCGGAGAGTTTTCAACCTTTTTGATGAATCCTTTCACGACTTCAAAATTTTTTTTTAAAGTTCTAGCTGTAGAGGGTCACCACCCCTTTTTTCTGGACGAAAATTCTGCTCCCCGCTTTCCTTTATACTGGCTGGAGGCTTCTCCTGTGAAGAAGTATGGTTTGGATGACCTAAATGAGGTCGAGGAGGCTGTTGTCGGGTTCCTCCGAGAAGTTTGGGGGAGGACCCCTTATTTGGATACAAAAAAGTTCCTCTAGGGGTCTCCGACCTTTGTGCAGACTCAATTAGGTAGATATAGTTTCTTTTTGATTTGTTCCGACCTATTTTCTAATTCTGAAATTCCGACTTCTTTGTGAATTGAATTTTTGTTTTCTTTTCAGAAATGGTGAAGAAAGCTTCTGCCTCCTCCTACCAGAAAGTTCAGGAAGCCAAAAAAGATCTCGGGCGCGGGTGGACGCTGCAAGGGCTACTGGCGATCTTCCCCCTCCTCCTTCTCCTCCTCATAATTTGGGAACTTCCTCCCGTCCCATTATGGTATCCTCTTCCTCTACTTCTTCTCTTCCTTCTCCTCCTCCTCTGCCCCAACCTTCCCCTGAACTCGAGAAGAAGAAACGAAAAACTTCTGGCTCTTCTTTCGGGGCTGGTTTTGATGGTCCTCAGTTTGTCCGAACCCATCTTTTTCCTTATTCAACTATTAGTATGGATGATGCTATGGTTCGGAACCATCTAAATCTTATATTTCAGGGAAGCGTTTGGGCGGCTGGGGTTTGTACCAAGCTCCTGGATATTTTTGAACATACTCCCCTCAGTTCTTTGGGTTCCATCCTAAGAATTGAGGAACTTGAGGGGAGGATTTCTTTATATCAGGAGGAGGAGAAGAGGTTGAAGGAGGAGATTACCAAATTAAAGGAGGAGAAGGATAAGATTCGGGAGAGGGAGAAGAAGCTTATGGGCCAGTGTGCCATGGCGGAGGGCCTTAAGGAGAAGGCGGAGCAGAATTATGTCAGGCTTTTTACGAAGAATTTGGACCTGAAAAAGGAGCTCTCTGGTTGCCGGGATGCTTTCCAAGACTTGGAGGACTCCATTGCTGAGGGAGCGGAGGAGGCGTGGAGGATCTTTAAGGAACAGATTGGGGTCATTGCTCCCGACCTGGACCTTTCTCCCTTAGATCCTGATAAAATTGTAGTAAATGGCACGATTATCTCCCCTCCCCGACATGAAACTGACTCCGAGTTGAAAACTCGGGGGCAGAGAATAATGGAGTTTCCTCCTCGGGGTGACATTCCGAGTTCTTCGGGGGTTCCTCCTGAAGTTCCCGACCAGCCTGTTCCGACTTTTTCTGACGCTGCTCCGACTCCTACTGCTCCGACTTCTGGTGGTGACCTTCCTTCTTCCAATTAAACTATGCTGGCTATATGGGGGCCCGGCATGTGGGTCCCCCCTTTTTTAAATAATTTTTATATTTTTATTTATGGTGGTGATTTGCTGACAATTTGGTGGCCTTTTTTTTTCCATAAACAAGATTAAAAATACCCCTTTTTGGATAAGGGTTTTAGGTTATCTTTCATGTTTGGCCTGCATGCTTACTTCTTAGGTTTTTGGAAACCTCTTTTGATCTTTTTTGTTTTTTTGAAAACCTTTTTTCATTTTTTGAAAAGGCTTTTTAACTTGAACTTTTTTCCAAAGTTTTTAAGACAGTTTCTGCCTATTGGTTTTTGATGTATTTTCTTATCTCTTTTTGGGTTGTTCTTTATACTCAATTTTGGATTTCATTGAGTTTTCCTGACTTAGGTTATTTTTGCGATGTATTTCATCTGTCATTGGTTTTCCGACATCTACGTCGGCCAATTTCCAAGTTGTTATGATATGCAACCTCTTTACACCGACTTGTACCTCGTCGTTTTATCCTGACAACCATCTAGGTCGGTTCATGGGATTTTCATGCTTTGTCAATCTTAAGTCGGTGCGTTTCATAGAAAAAGGTGAAAAGGAATTTATAAGAGATATTGTAAAAGATCTTTATTTATTTACAAAGGTACTTTATTGCTACTAAGGGTTTTTGATAATTTGTAGCCCCTTAGTCTCTACTTTGATGCCTCATTAAAAACCCCCCTTCATGAAAACCCTTTTTTTTTTTTGGAAAAAACCATGAAGTTGGGAAAAGAGTACATTAGGGAGTAGAGTTCGCTTTTAACTGTAGTACCTTTTCATGTTACAAGCATGCCACAACCTTGGTGACTCGGTGCCATTCAAGTCAGTCACCTTATAATAACCTTTTCCTAAGACCTCACTAATTTTGTATGGTCCCTTCCAATTAGCAGTGAGCTTCCCTTCCCCAGATTTGTTGACTCCAATGTCGTTTCTAATTAAGACCAAGTCGTCTGGGGTGAAACTCCTCCTAATAACTTTTTTGTTGTATCTGGTAGTCATCCTTTGCTTCAATGCCGCCTCTCTTATCTGGGCTTGCTCTCGGATTTCAGGGAGTAGTTTAAGTTCCTCTTTGTGCCCCTGTATGTTCCTGACCACATCATGGAAGATCACCCTTGGACTTTGCTCGTTGATTTCTACTAGTATCATGGCTTCCACGCCATAGACAAGTCGGAAGGGTGTTTCCCCTGTGGACGATTGTGGCGTTGAACAATAAGCCCACAATACTTGGGGGAGCTCCTCAGCCCAAGCTCCTTTTGCATCTTGCAACCTTTTCTTCAATCCTGCCAGTATGACCTTGTTAGCTGCCTCGGCTTGTCCATTTGCTTGTGGATTTTCCACCGAGGTGAACTGGTGTTTAATCTTCATACTAGCTATCAGGCTTCTGAAGGTTGAGTCGGTAAACTGAGTTCCATTATCCATGGTGATGGAATGAGATATCCCATACCTTGTGATAATGTTTTTGTATAGGAACTTCCGACTTCTTTGGGCAGTAATGGTGGCTAATGGTTCTGCTTCTATCCACTTTGTGAAGTAGTCTATTCCCACTATTAGGTATTTTACTTGTCCTGGGGCTTGGGGAAAAGGTCCTAGCAGGTCCATCCCCCATTTTGCGAAAGGCCATGCAGAAGTTATACTAATGAGCTCCTTGGGGGGAGCCACGTGAAAGTTTGCATGTATTTGGCATGGCTGACACTTCTTCACAAATTCTGTGGCATCCTTTTGCAAGGTCGGCCAGTAGAACCCAGCTCGGATTACCTTTCTGGCTAGCGACCTAGCTCCGAGATGATTTCCGCAGATTCCATTATGAACCTCCTCTAACACTTCAGTTGTCCTTGAGGTCGGGACGTATTTTAGCAATGGTGTTGATATTCCTCTTTTATAGAGGATATTTTTCACCAGAGTATAGTGTTGTGCTTTCCTCCATATTTTCTTGGCCTCTTTTTCCTATTTGGGGAGGATGTTGAATTTTATGTATTCGACTAGGGGATTCATCCATCCGAGGTTTAGCCCGGTTACTTCAAGGACATCTTGTTTAGCCTCTGTTTTAACTATAGAGGGTTCTTGGAGAGTTTCCTGGATCAAGCTTCTATTATTTCCCCCTGGTTTGGTACTTGCTAACTTGGAGAATGTGTCTGCTCTGCTGTTAAGATCCCGAGTTATATGTTTGATCTCGGTTTCTACGAAGCGCCCGAGGTGCTCCAAGGTTTTGTCCAAGTATCTCTTCATATTTGGGTCTTTGGCCTGATACTCTCCATTTATTTGGGAGGTCACTACTTGAGAGTCACTGAATATCATCACTTTTGTTGCACCGACTTCTTCTACCAACTTTAAACCTGCGATCAGGGCTTCATATTCTGCCTGATTGTTGGAAGCTGGGAATTCAAATTTGAGGGACACCTCTATTTGGGTTTCCCTTCATTGACCAGTATTATGCCCGCACCACTTCCTTTCTTGTTTGAGGATCCATCTACGTATAGTTCCCATGTAGTTGGTTTTTCCTCTTGATCTCCTGCATATTCTGCTATGAAGTCGGTGAGGCATTGGGATTTAATTGCCATCCGGGTTTCGTACTTCAAGTCGAACTCGGAGAGCTCTATTGCCCATTGAACCACTCTCCCCGCAACATCCGTTTTTTGGAGGATTTGCTTCATGGGCTGGTTCGTTCGGACTTTTATTGTGTGAGCTTGGAAGTAAGACCGTAACCTTCGTGAGGCTATTACTAAGGAGTAGGCAAATTTCTCTAGTTTATGGTACCTTAGTTCAGGCCCTTGTAGAACTTTGCTGGTGAAGTACACAGGATGTTGCCCGACCTTATCTTCTTGTATCAGGGCTGATGCTACAGCTTTGTCTGCTACAGACAAATATAGGTCGAGTTTTTCCCCAACTAGAGGTCGGGTCAGGATTGAAGGTTGGCTCAATAACCTTTTGAACTCCTAGAATGCTTCTTCGCACTCTGGAGTCCATTCGAACTGGCATCCTTTTCTTAGTAGAGAGAACAATGGAAGGGATCTTAATGTTGATCCTGCCAAGAACCTGGAGAGGGCTACAAGTCGGCCATTCAATTGTTGAACCTCTCTTAAGCAAGTTGGGATTTTCATTTCTAGGATGGCTTTGCACTTGTCGGGATTTGCTTTGATCCCCCTTTGGGTTAGCATAAACCCTAGAAACTTTCCAGCCTCCACCACAAAGGTGCATTTTGCGGGATTTAGCCTTATCCCATGCAACCTTATGGTGTTGAAAACTTGCGAGAGGTCTGTCGAGAGGTCGGTTTCTTCCTTGGTTTTCACCAGCATGTCGTCTACGTAGACTTCCATTAAGTTCCCGAGGTGGGGAGCAAACACCTTATTCATCAGCCTTTGGTATGTGGCCCCAGCATTCTTTAATCCAAACGGCATGACCACGTAGCAATAGTTCGCTTTAGGCATGATGAATGATGTCTTTTCTTGGTCCGGCTTGTACATTGGGATTTGGTTGTATCCCGAGTAAGCATCCATAAACGACAAATATTGATACCCTGAGCTGGAGTCTACTAGAGTATCAATGCTTGGAAGTAGATATGGGTCTTTGGGACATGCCTTATTCAGGTCGGTATAGTCAACGCACATCCTCCACTTGCCGTTTTGCTTTTTGACTAGTACTACGTTTGCTAGCCATGTCGGATATTTGACCTCCCTGATGAAGCTGGCCTCTAGGAGCGCTTGTACCTGTTCTTCCACTGCCTAAGCCCTTTCTGGACCGAGCTTGAGCCTTCGCTGCTGTACAGGTCGCGATTCAGGGTATACTGAGAGCTTGTGGGACATGAGCTCGGAGTTTATCCCTGGCATGTCGGAGGCTTTCCAAGCAAAGAGGTCGGAATTATCTCGTAATAGCTTTGTCAACCTTTGCTTTAGGTTTTCTTCTAGGCTGGCTCCTATGTTGGTATTTTTTCCTTCCTTCTTGTCGACCTGTATTTCTTCAGTTTTTCCCCCCGGTTGCGGCCACAACTCTTCTTTGGCTCTTGCTCTGCCAAGCTCTATGGTGTGGATTTCCTTGCCCTTTCCTCTCAGGTTCAGGATTTCATTGTAGCATTTTCTTGCCAATTTCTGGTCTCCCCGTACAGTTGCTATCCCCACATATGTTGGAAATTTCATGCAAAGGTGAGGGGTAGATACCACTGCTCCGAGCCGATTTAGGGTAGTTCTGCCAATTAAGGAATTATATGCGGACCCGACGTCGATGACTATAAAGTCTATGCTCAGAGTTTTGGATTTTTCCCCCTTTCCAAAAGTCGTATGGAGGGGGTAGGAATCCTAGTGGTTTTATTGGCGTGTCGTCCAGCCCGTACAGGGTATCAGGGTAAGCCCTTAACTCCTTCTCATCCAACCCTAGTTTGTCGAACGCGGGCTTGAAAAGGACGTCTACTGAACTTCCTTAGTCTACTAAAGTTCTGTGGAGATGGGCATTTGCCAGGATCATGGTTATCACCACTGGATCATCGTGTCCAGCGATTATTCCTTGCCCATCTTCTTTTATAAATGAGATAGTTGGGAGGTCGGATGCTTCGCTCCCGACCTGGTAAACTCGCTTGAGGTGTCTCTTACGAGATGACTTGGTGAGTCCCCCTCCCGCAAATCCCCTTGAGATCATATGTATGTGTCTCTCTGGGGTTTGTGGTGGTAGGTATCTCATGTTCCCGTCATCTCGTTTCCTTTTCCCATGATTCTCTGACCTTTCCATGAGATATCTGTCAAGTCGGCCTTCCTTAGCCAACTTTTCTATCATATTTTTGAGGTCGTAGCAATCTTTTGTTGAGTGACCATACATCTTATGGTACTCACAGTAATCACCGCGGCTTCCTCCCTTTTGTTTTTGATGGGCCTAGGGGGCGGCAGTCTTTTAGTATTGTAGATTTCTCTGTATACATCCACTATGGAAACTTTTAGAGGAGTATGAGAGTGATATCTCCTCGGCCTGTCGGAACCGACCTCTTCTTTTTTCTTGGGCTCCCTTTCTTTCTCTTTTGTTGAGTGAGGGTGCCCAGGTCACCAACTCGGCTCTCGTAATCTGGCATTCTCCTCCATGTTGATGTACTTTTTTGCTCTCTCTTGTACATCGCTCAAGGAGGTGGGGTGCCTTTTTGATATGGACTGGGAGAAGGGACCTTCTCTAAGTCCATTTACTAGCCCCATGATGACTGCCTCTATGGGCAGGTCTTGAATCTCCAAGCACGCTTTATTGAACCTTTCCATGTAGTCCCACAAAGGTTCTCCGACCTCCTGTTTTACTCCCAGGAGGCTTGGTGCATGCTTTACTTTGTCCTTCTGGATGGAGAACCATATTAAGAACTTTTGCAAGAGGTCCTCGAAGCTAGTAACCGACCTTGGAGGGAGGCTGTCGAACCACTTCATTGCTGCCTTGCACAAGGTGGTCGGGAAGGCTTTGCAACTAGTGGCATCAGAGGCATCAGCCAGATACATCTGACTTTTGAAGTTGCTTAAATGATGCTTCGGGTCTGTGGTCCCGTCATAGAGGTTCATATCAAGGCTTTTGAAGTTTCTTGGAACTTCTGCCCTCATTATGTCCTCGCTGAACGGATCCTCTCCTCCCAAGGGTGACTCTTCTCGATCACCGCGGAAGTTCCGATTTCTAAGGAAGGATTCTAGCTTCAAGAGTTTTTCTTCTAACTCTTTTCGTCACTCTATCTCTTCTCTTAGGTTTCTCTCTGCCTCTCGCTGTCATTCTAATTCTTGTTCCAACTGTTCTAAACGACCTTGGTGGCCATGGACCAACCCAATTAGCTCGGCCGCATGGGGTGGCCCTTCCCTTCCTGATTCGAGTCCCTCCAAGGAGTTCACCTTCGGATTTTTTAATCTCGAGGTGCCTTCTCTGTGTTGGTCATTTGCTACTTGGTGGAGGGTCATGTCGGCGTCATTATTTCCGGTGTCCAGATTTTCTTGTTCTGAATCGGACGCCGTATGACCATCTTTTGGTGAATTGTCTGCCATTACTGGTTGATCTATCGGGTCCCCGGCAATGGCGCCAATGTTACGATGGGTAACCGGAGATTAATGGGCTGGACTCGTTGGGTTGGCCCAATCGTCTGAGGAAGGAAGCCTCCGAGCGGGTTCGCGTCTTTGGGGCCTCCGTCCGACTTGTGAGTGTGAGAGAATGGGGGTGGTACCTGTAAGGACGCTCCGATGCCTAAGTCAGCAAGGGTGTAAGCAGGTCTAGAGAGTATTGGGACTTAGTAATACCTGAGGGGTGTCAGTGTATTTATAGTGGTGAACCAATAACCACTGTTGGAGTAGTTCCACCTTTGGAAGGGAATAACCGTCCCTTTATCTTAGGGAAGCTGGGATATGGCTCCTGGAAGTGGGTTGAGAGATTTTAGGGGCAGTTACTTATTTGAGTGAGTGTTATCTGCCAGCTAATCTTCGTCCCTGACTTCTTTAGAGCAAGTCATGGTAACAACCGACTTCTTGGGAGGAAGGTCGGTGAAGGATGAGAGTCGATTCTTTGGATTGGGCCTCTTATTTGCTCCTGGGCCCTAGCGTTGGGCCAGGGTATGAACAAGACCCTTGAAGGGTGACAAAGCCCAAATTTTAGAGGAAATCCTGTAGAAATTTTTACAAAACTCCGAGGCTTTGCTTAAAGTGTTACCTTAAAGAAAATTTGATTTAAGAGTAATAATATTCGATTTTTGATTTATCAAAAAAAGTATTATATTTTAAGTTTAATCCATTGAGAAAAGACTTTTATTTTAAGTTATGATTTGAGTTTAGTTTATTAAGAAAATGAATTTTATTTTGATTAAATGTCTAAAGAAATTTGGATATTTATAAACTAAACGTTTTGAGGTTAAGACTGAAGAATGACTGAAAGTGTATCTTTATGGTGATGCGGAGGTATAATTGAATATATGGTGATGCGGAGGTATGATTGATTATTTGGTGATGCGGAGGCATGATGAAAAGAAAAGGAATGAGAAACTAGGAATGAAATATTTATTGAATATTGTATGTTTGAATGGGCCTTTGTGCCAAAATGCTAATGCCGAAGTGCTTGCCTGACTGATAGCCTAAGGTTGCTAATGCGGAAATGTCTGCCTAACGGATAGCATATTGTATGTTGAAGGGTCTTGTGTCAAATTGCTAATGTGAAAAGCCTGCCTAACTGATAGCCTAAGATCGCTAATGCGGGAATATTCGCCTAACTGATAGCCTATTTCTTACCGTGATACTAAGATATCCTGACTGATATGGATTCACCCATGATGATAATTATGCCTAACTGTCACGGTACAGAAATCATATTCGGGGTTTTCCCCGAATAACGTTGAGTTACGGGTAGACAACCGACGCGTGAGCCCATGGTCTGCTTAGGACAGACATGCATTATATTGTTTGCGCACTTGCATTTAATTGTGGTTGTTTATTCAATTTTCCTGTGATTGTGTTGTTTGCCTTTGTGATCTGCTTGTGTGCTTAATTGGATATTTTGTTGATGTTATAAACTTAGTAATGTATTGATGAATGCTACTTGTGGCTGATGAACTGTTAACGTGACCGAGACATTTTTTAAGTAGTGTGATTTAAAGAAAGAGCTTTAAACAGTTTTAAATAAGACATAGGAAATTTTTAAGGACTTAATAGAGATAACTGTTTTTGGAACGTGAATTAATTATTTGTATTTTATTCTATTCTTACGGTATTCATTTACCCTACTGAAAATATGCGAGGACAACGTTCTCACCCTCCTACAGATTTCCCTTTCAGCAGCAGGTTCAGGAATCCTTGGCGCAAAACCACGACTAAACATCAAAGCTTTATGTACATATATATCTGTATCTCCTGTATTTGGTGTAGTCCTAGATTTTTCCCTTGCCATTTATTGTCTTTGAATTTTAGAGGGGTAGGACTTGTATTTGAGAGTCTTGGAATAAGTCTATGTATATATTGCTATGTGAATAAACATATTTTGTGATTAAGAGGTTTCAAGTAAAGGCCTTTCGTTTTCTTGATTAAAAATCTAGCTCGTATTCGCGAAGGCTCAATATTAAATAGAATTAGTATAAAATAAAAAGGTTTAGAGTTGAGTAGCACTCGGACTTTTAGTACGATCATGAGGTGCTAAAAGTTAGGGTGTTATATAATGTACTAAGAAACCATCAATCACCAACTCTGTCATCCTTTGACATCAAGAAATATATGTCTAGTGCTACACGAGGTCGATGTTGTACTCTACCTAGTTGTGGTAGCACCCTATCCACCTGATGCCACTTAATCACCACAAAATAGATCAATGCCGTAACCGCCCTTCGTAACATCATATGTGGGGGCTATAGTATCTCAGGATGCACAACCTAAACAACCTCTAGTGCACTATAAGGCATCCATGTGAACTGTTAAAAAAATGATTTATAAAGGTCATAAGCCAATATTAAAAACTAGACTAACTGAGGTTTAATAAAACTATAGTAATACTCACATTCTTGATCTGCAGTAAATCTATTCTCAGCCTCCAATGCGCCACTCTAAGCCCTTTCTCGTTCAATGTTGGTTGATATCCTAACCACCTATCATGCGATACATTAGTTCAACAATGGCAATATATGGAAAACATATTTAATCAACATAATCACCATTTAAACATAAGTACCTCGATGCCAACGGTCAATGAAATACGTCAAACCCATGAGGCGTGAAACTCAAAAAATGCCAGAAGATCCACGACTAAAGGAGCTACAATGGACTAGCCAACTTCACGACGTTCCTATTGGCCACACGACATATGCATCGATAAAACCACGCAAGAGCAGCAGACCTCTGATAAACGCCATATTTAAGGTTTATCTTGTGTTGAATTTAGAGGGTTTTTGTCAACCTTTCTCCTATTTATCCAATGAAATAGCATGGTTTTGTAAATTCTCCTTTAATTGTCCTTAAGAGTGAAAACATGCTTTTTAGGTCCTTAATTGTTTAATCTTGATTTACCTTTGATTCCATTAGATGCCTTGATATGCTTGTTAAGTGATTTCAGATTTAGGAGGCAAAGATTAGATCCAGGGAATGAAGGAAAAGCATGTAAAAAATGGAGAACTCATGAAGAAATGAAGGAATCGCAAAAGCTGTCAAGCTGACCTCTTCACACTTAAACGACCATAACTTGAGCTACAGAGGTCCAAATGATGCGGTTCTAGTTGCGTTGAAAATCTAACATTCGGGGCTTCGAAACGATATAATATTTGTCATAGTTGTTACACGTATGATGATGCATACGCGCACTGTACGCGCACGCGTCGTTGCTGCCATATGATCCACTTAAAGCAATACGTGGCCAGCGAATTCTAAAGCCCTGTGGGCCCAATCCAACTCATTTCTGATGCTATTTAAGCCAAGGATTGAAGGAGAATCAACATAATTTACATACTTTCACACATTAGTTTAGTTTAGGTTAGTTTTAGAGAGAGAAGTTCTCACTTCTCTCTAGGATTAGAATTAGGATTAGGTTTAGTTCAATGATCTAGATCTAGGTTTCAATTCATGCTTTCTTTTTCTTCTACCTCTCAATTTTATGTTGTTACATTCATGATTCCTCTATTCTTTTGTTGTAATTTTCTTTATGTTACTTCTATATTTTGTTGTAGATCTACTCTTGTTCCTTCTCTTTTCTTTTAATTCAAGTTGAGGTATTTCATAATAATTGTGTTTCTTTTGCTTATTGTTGTTAATTCTTTGCCATAATTGTTGTTAGAATCTATTCTTGTTGTCAATTACTATGCTTTTCTTTGTACCTTCCAAGTGTTTGATGAAATACTTGGTTGGATTTTAGTGTAGATTTTTCTCCTATTGGCTTTGGTAGAGTAATTAGTGACGCTTGAGTTATCTAATTCCTTTGTAGATTGATAATTAGAAGTTGCTAATTGATTTGGATACCACTAAAGCTAGTCTTTCCCTTGGGAGTTGACTAGGACTTGTGGAACCAAGTTGATTCATCCATTTGACTTTCCTCCATAATTAGAGGTTAACTAAGTGGTTGCAATGGACAATTGTGGTCACAATTGAGGAGGATAACTAGGATAGGACTTCTAATTCTCACAACCTTGCCAAGGGCTTTCTAGTTGTTAGTTTATTTTCATTGCCATTTACCTTTCATGTCTAATATCTCAAAAACCCCAAACATAGCTCCATAACCAATAACAAGACACTTTATTGCAATTCCTAGGGAGAACGACCCGAGGTTAAATACTTCGGTTTATAAATTTAGGGGTTTGTACTTGTGACAAACAAATTTTTGTATGAAAGGATTAGTGTTGGTTTAGAAACTATACTTACAACGAGAATTTATTGTGAATTTTAAACCACACAAAAGTCTTTTCATCAAAATGGCGCCGTTGTCGGGGAATTACAATGGTGTTGTGTTATTGGTTATTGTATAGATGTGAATAGTGTGAATATGTTTGCTTTTGTTAGTTCTTGCTATTCTTAGGATTTAATTTTCTTGCTTCTTATTTGATTTTTGCTTTCATTTTCTCTTGCTATTATGAATTCTCACTTTGGCTATGAGTTTGGTTCTAATTGGGTTGTAGGAAATGTGAACTTCAATAATGACACTCATTATGGATGGAACCAAAGATGGGAGGAACCTCAAGAAATTGATCACTCCTATTGGCAACAACCTCCGGATACGTATAGGTATAATCACCATCCTAGTGCATGTCAATTCAATGGCCATGGTAAATCTTTTTATGACAATCAACTACCACCATCATATGTCTATGACTCTTATCCTCAACATGAACCTCAACCATTCTCACAAGCCTCTCATTACCAAACACCTTCCTATGATCCATACTCATCATATGACCAATCACCCATACCATATTCTCATGACCATTATGAGCAAGAACCTTTGGAACCACCACAACCTTATCATGACTACTATGAAGAACCACCTCCATGCACACCATCTCCATACCCTTACGAAGAAGGGCCACCTTCCTACTATGAACCCTCTCTCCAAATTGATGAACCTCTCTATCCATCCCAAGCCCTAATAGATGACTCTCTCACCTTGCTACTTCAAGGCCAAGCGGATATGCAAAGGAACACCCTAGAGTTTGTGACTAACTTGACCAAGGTAGTGCATACTTTAGCCTACCAATGCTTGAACACTCAAGGTGCTTCCATAACCACATGTGAAGAGTCAATTGAAGATCATAGCATGAAGGAGAGATTGGAAACCCCGGTGGATGATGAGGAATGCCATTTTGTATTAGAACAATTGCAGGAGCCTATGATCATTGAAGAAGAGGAGAAAGTGGTTGAAGACTTAGGCGATGCGAAACCTCCTTGGGAACCTAGAGTTGAAGAGAACCTCTCCAAGAAGAGTAAATTTGATGTTGAGGAGGAATGTGCACAACCTCTGAGGCATATTCTATATGAAGACTTGGAAGAAATGGAGCAAAAATTGGGTTCCCTTGGTGATGAAGACCATGCATCCAAACTTCTTGATGGTGAATCCTTTGAATTTAAAGAACCTTCTCCCAATAAGATAGAAAGCAATGTGGAGGTAGATTTCTCTCAACCTCCCATTTATAATTTGAGTGATGGAGAAAAGTTGGATGAAAATGATGAACAAAGGATTGAAAGTGAAGAAGTTTGTGAAGAGGTGGAGGTAACCAAGGAAGAATACAAGGGAGTAACGCTTGCTAGCACATTGGAGATACCTCTCCCCAAGCCACCACCATCCATTCTTTCATTCAAGTGGGTAAATTCCTTATACTCAAGCTTTATTATTCCCCTTGAATATGGTTTGCTTGAGACGGATGGTCAACTTAGATATATTTGTGGCTTTAAGAGCAAAAGGGAGATGGCTAGTGGTTGGAAATATCATTCTAGGTTCATGATGGTTACACGTTCAAAGCTTAATTGTAATGGTTGGTGTAGAAATAGATTTCTTGGGTCTACGATGTTGTTTGGTTGCTTAAATGAGAATTCCAAGACTATGCCACCCAAATGGAATAATGATAATCAACTCAAAGATGGGTGTAGAAACAAGATATGGGATCCCGGTATACATGAGGATTAACTTTGGGAGCCCACAATCTATGAAGAACTCCATCAAAGCTTTGGAGAATCGAACGTGAAGAATGGAGCTCATTGGAAATGCAAGCGTTGGTGGATGTTCAAGGATGGTTTCAAGCACAAGCCACCTTGATGGAGCTCCCCATAAGTCCAACTTAAGGACAATAAATAAAAGTGCTAGGTGGGAGACACCCCACCATGGTAAACTCTTTCCATTCTCTTGTAGTTTTGATTAATAAGTGATTTGAGTTACCATTATAGATAGTTTTCTTTCCATATATTTGTTTCAATAAATTGGGTGTGGGTTACTTGTGGAGCAAACTCTTTTGCTTGTATTTGAAGATTTTCAAAAAGCCAAAAAGATTTTTGTTATTTGGTATTTTTTTTGAGTTAATTTTGAGCTGTAGGTAGTGTTAGAAGGGTTTTAAGCTGTTTTTGCCTTTTCTGAAAAAAAAAAGTCAAGGACGCGTACGCACATTGTGCGCGTGCGCGTCCATACGCATATTCAAGCCCATACTTTTCCAGAGAGTTGGGCCAATCTCACGCAAAAGCTGGGCCAATTGCACAACTGCGTGTACGCGTGCGCGCATTGCGCGCTTACGCGTCGATGTCCTTATTTTGCATATGCGCGCGCCCGCGCACATGCCGCGTGCACGCCGATTCGCTAAAGTGGTTCCCAGGCCAATGACCCGAGAGTTGTGCCAGCTCTGGGCCAGCATTAAGCGTTTGGCCCAACCTCACCCACGCGTGCGCGCACCTGGCGCGTACGCGCCCTTCGGCCGAAACACACATCGGCGCCTAAGCGTGCATGACGCGTCCGCACCGGTAAAAAAAAGGGAAAAAAAAAGGTTTTTTCCTCTCTTCCATTTTCTTGTGTTTATCGCATTCGTATACTTCTATTCTTTACATTTTAATTTTGTTTTTATAGCCTGTTCTTTCTTTATTTTTTTCGAATTTCTCATTTTAATAATGGTGTTGACTTCTTATACTCAATTGTTTAGAATTTCTTGCATTATTTTGGTACTTCGTGACTTGTTGCATTAATATGCCTTAGCTTACATTGTTTTCTCACTCACATGTTGTAGCTACCATGTAGTGAGGACCTTACCCTTAGTTGGCATTAGCCCCCGCCTATGTTCTTTTTGCTTTGATATCTTTGTCATAGGCTTAATTTTCTTTCTTTTTCTCTCTTTTTAGGATTGGCCACCAAGAAGAAAAAAAAAGGAAAAGCTTTTAAATGGGGCAACAAACAAGTCATCCGCATAATCTTTTGAAGAACTCATCAATTGTAGCAACCCATCCACATTGCTCTTCTTTGCATGCACCGAGGACGGTGCAATCTTCAAGTGTGGGGAGGTCGTCCGACCGATCTCCGCGGGTAATAATTTTCTTGTTCAACACCAATTCTTAGTTTTCTTCGTTAGATAGTTGTTGCATTGCATGATAGGTTGCATGTTAGTTAGAATTTGTGCATATTTTTACTACTTCTTTCCTATTAGGACTACTTGGTTAGTGTGATGATTTCTTTTTCAAGAAAATTATTTTAGGGCGACCTACCAATTTAAAAATTTTTTGTTGAACTTGCTTGAAAGAATTTATTTTGGAACAAAGTTTTTGAGCTAAGAACACAAGCTTGTGAGATTTGAGCCAAATGGTATGGTTACATCTTATAACCACCTATTTTCCCTTCTTGTGTGCATTATTCTCTTTTTATGATTGTAATCTTTGAGAAGTTTGATTCTCTATGTCCATTATTTTTTGTATTCATGCATTTATATGATTGAGGCCATCACTTCATTTAGCTCAGTTACCCAAATGGCCTTACCTTTTATCTTCCATTTTTAGCCAATTTGAGCCTATGCTTAACCCACTTTGTTCATAATTTTAGCACATTACAAGCCTTAAAGCAGAAAATAATGAAAGTCCTTAATTTGGATCTTTGATTAGCTTAGGCTAGTGTGTGTGTGTGTGTGTGTGTGTGTCATTTAAGTGTGAAAAATCTTGGAACATTGGGTGATTAAAAGGGTAATTTTGTATTTTTGTTGTAAATATTGGGAATTGGGTACATGCTCATGTGTAATGAATGTAAAACCTTATGCATTGATGATCTTGTATATAAAAAAATGAGAAAAAGGAAAAGGAAAAGAAAAAAACAATATAGAAAATAAAATAAAAATAGAAAAAGAAAGAAACAAAGAAAAAGAAAGAAATAAAAGGGGACAAAATGCCCCAAAGCAAAGCTCGATAAGGGTCAATGGATAAGTGTTGTGAAATGAAAAGGAATACATGAGTATGTTAAAAAGTGAAAAATAGGTAGCTAGGTTAGAACTTAATTGTATAGGATGTCATAGGTTAGGTGGGAAGTTTAAGCTTATCAAAGATTCAAATTTCAAGCTCACTTGACCAAATAAGCATCCTACCTTGACCCTAACCCCATTACAACCAATGAAAAGACCTCATGATATGTGTATGCATGCATGAAGTATATGTTGATTGTTAGAAGAAAAACAAATCTTAGAAAGCATGATTAGGGGAGAATTGAGAGAATCGACCCTACACACTTGAGCGACTAGAGTGCAAACACTTCAGGTGAGGGTTCGATGCTCAATTCCATGATTCCCGGCTTTCATAAGCGTTCTTCTTGCAAGTCTACTTGAACTTCATTTTTGTACTTGAATTGGTAGGATTCATGAGTCGTCATATGACCTTAACCCCACCCGTTTATACATGCACTTGGAGGATTGATTTATTTTTAACCAAGTAGGTAGAATCATTTTGCATTTAGTTGCATTCATATAGATAGGTGCATTTAGGATATTCACATTGAATAAATGTTGATATCATTTGCTTTCTTTTGGTTTAAGCATGAGGACATGCTTGATTTAAGTGTGGGGAGGTTGATAAACCTCATATTTAAGGTTTATCTTGTGTTGAATTTAGAGGGTTTTTGTCAACCTTTCTCCCATTTATCCAATGAAATAGCATGGTTTGGTACATTCTCCTTTAATTGTGCTTAAGAGTGAAAACATGCTTTTTAGGTCCTTAATTATTTAATCTTGATTTACCTTTGATTCCATTAGATGCCTTGATATGCTTGTTAAGTGATTTCAGATTTAGGAGGCAAAGATTGGATCAAGGGAATGAAGGAAAAGCATGTAAAAAATGGAGAACTCATGAAAAAAATGAAGGAATCGCAAAAGCTGTCAAGCCGACCTCTTCACACTTAAACAACCATAACTTGAGCTACAGAGGTCCAAATATGCGGTTCTAGTTGCATTGGAAAGCTAACATTCAGAGCTTCGAAACGATATAAGATTTGCCATAGTTTCTACACGTATGGCGATGCGTACGCGCACTGTACACGCACGCGTCGTTGCTGCCATATGATCCACTTAAAGCAATACGTGGCCAGCGAATTCTAAAGCCTTGTGGTCCCAATCCAACTCATTTCTGATGCTATTTAAGTCAAGGATTAAAGAAGAATCAACATATTTTACATACTTTCACACATTAGTTTAGTTCAGGTTAGTTTTAGAGAGAGAAGCTCTCACTTCTCTCTAGGATTAGAATTTTAGGTTTAGTTCAATGATCTAGATCTAGGTTTCAATTCATGCTTTCTTCTTCTTCTACCTCTCAATTCTATGTTGTTACATTCATGATTCCTCTATTCTTTTGTTGTAATTTCTTTTATGTTACTTCTATATTTTGTTGTAGATCTACTCTTGTTCCTTCTCTTTTCTTTTAATTCAAGTTGAGGTAATTCATAATAATTGTGTTTCTTTTGCTTATTGTTGTTAATTCTTTGCCATAATTGTTGTTAGAATCTATTCTTGTTGTCAATTTACTATGCTTTTCTTTGTGCCTTCCAAGTGTTTGATGAAATTCTTGGTTGGATTTTAGTGTAGATTTTTCTCCTCTTGGCTTTGGTAGAGTAATTAGTGACGCTTGAGTTATCTAATTCCTTTGTAGATTGATAATTAGAAGTTGCTAAATGATTTGGATACCACTAAAGCTAGTCTTTCCCTTGGAAGTTGACTAGGACTTGTGGAACCAAGTTGATTCATCCATTTGACTTTCTTCCATGATTAGAGGTTAACTAAGTGGTAGCAATGGACAATTGTGGTCACAATTGAGGAGGATAACTAGGATAGGACTTCTAATTCTCACAACCTTACCAAGGGCTTTCTAGTTGTTAGTTTATTTTCATTTCCATTTACCTTTCATGTCTAATATCTCAAAAACCCCAAACATAGCTCCATAACCAATAACAAGAGACTTTATTGCAATTCCTAGGGAGAACGACCCAAGATTAAATACTTCGGTTTATAAATTTAGGAGTTTGTACTTGTGACAAACAAATTTTTGTATGAAAGGATTAGTGTTGGTTTAGAAACTATACTTACAACGAGAATTTATTGTGAATTTAAACCACACAAAAGTCTTTTCATCAAAATGGCGCCGTTGTTGGGGAATTACAATGGTGTTGTGTTATTGGTTATTGTATATATGTGAATAGTGTGAATATGTTTGCTTTTGTTAGTTCTTGCTAGTCTTAGGATTTAATTTTCTTGCTTCTTATTTGATTTTTGTTTTCATTTTCTCTTGCTATTATGAATTCTCACTTTGGCTATGAGTTTGGTTCTAATTGTGTTGTAGGAAATGTGAACTTCAATAATGACACTCATTATGGATGGAAACAAAGATGGGAGGAACCTCAAGGAATTGATCACTCCTATTGGCAACAACCTTCGAATACGTATAGGTATAATCACCATCCTAGTGCATGTCAATTCAATGGCTATGGTGAATCTTTTTATGACAATCAACTACCACAATCATATGTCTATGACTCTTATCCTCAACATGAACCTCAACCATTCTCACAAGCCTCTCATTACCAAACACCTTCCTATGATCCATACTCATCATATGACTAATCACCCATACCATATTCTCATGCCCATTATGAGCAAGAACCTTTGGAACCACCACAACCTTATCATGACTACTATGAAGAACCACCTCCATGCACACCATCTCCATACCCTTACCAAGAAGAGCCACCTTCCTACTATGAACCCTCTCTCCAAATTGATGAACCTCTCTATCCACCCCAAGCCCCAATAGATGACTCTCTCACCTTGCTACTTCAAGGCCAAGCGGATATGCAAAGGAACACCCTAGAGTTTGTGACTAACTTGACCAAGGTAGTACATACTTTAGCCTACCAATGCTTGAACACTCAAGGTGCTTCCATAACCACATGTGAAGAGTCAATTGAAGATCATAGCATGAAGGAAAGATTGGAAACCTCGGTGGATGATGAGGAATGCCATTTTGTATTAGAACAATTGGAGGAGCCTATGATCATTGAAGAAGAGGAGGAAGTGGTTGAAGACTTAGGCGATACGGAACCTCCTTGGGAACCTAGAGTTGAAGAGAACCTCTCCAAGAAGAGTAAATTTGATGTTGAGGAGGAATGTGCACAACCTCCGAGGCATATTCCATATGAAGACTTGGAAGAAATGGAGCAAAAATTGGGTTCCCTTGGTGATGAAGACCATGCATCCAAACTTCTTGATGGTGAATCCTTTGAATTTAAAGAACCTTCTCCCAACAAGATAGAAAGCAATGTGGAGGTAGATTTCTCTCAACCTCCCATTTATAATTTGAGTGATGGAGAAAAGTTGGATAAAAATGATGAACAAAGGATTGAAAGTGAAGAAGTTTGTGAAGAGGTGGAGGTAACCAAGGAAGAACACAAGGGAGTAAAGCTTACTAGCACATTGGAGATACCTCTCCCCAAGCCACCACCATCTATTCTTTCATTCAAGTGGGTAAGTTCCTTATACTCAAGCTTTATTATTCTCCTTGAATATGGTTTGCTTGAGACAGATAGTCAACTTAGATATATTTGTGGCTTTAAGAGCAAAAGAGAGATGGCTAGTGGTTGGAAATATCATTCTAGGTTCATGATAGTTACACGTTCAAAGCTTAATTGCAACGGTTGGTGTGGAAATAGATTGCTTGGGTCTACGATGTTGTTTGGTTGCTTAAATGAGAATTCCAAGACTATGCCACCCAAATGGAATAATGATAATCAACTCAAAGATGGGTGTAGAAACAAGATATGGGATCCCGACATACATGAGGATCAACTTTAGGAGCTCACAATCTATGAAGAACTCCATCAAAGCTTGGGAGAATCGAACGTGAAGAATGGAGCTCATTGGAAATGCAAGCATTGGTGGATGTTCAAGGATGGTTTCAAGCACAAGCCACCTTGATGGAGCTCCCCATAAGTCCAACTTAAGGACAATAAACAAAAGTGCTAGGTGGGAGACACCCCACCATGGTAAACTCTTTCCATTCTCTTGTAGTTTTGATTAATAAGTGATTTGAGTTACCATTATAGATAGTTTTCTTTCCATATATTTGTTTCAATAAATTGGGTGTGGGTTACTTGTGGAGCAAACTCTTTTGCTTGTATTTGAAGATTTACAAAAAGCCAAAAATATTTTTGTTATTTGGTAATTTTTTGAGTTAATTTTGAGCTGTAGGTAGTCTTAGAAGGGTTTTAAGCTGTTTTTGCCTTTTCTGAAAAAAAAAGTCAAGGACGTATACGCACGTTGTGCGCGTGCGCGTCCATACGTATATTCAAGCCCATACTTTTTCCAGAGAGTTGGGCCAATCTCGCGCAAAAGCTAGGCCAATTGCACAACTGCGTGTACGCGTGCGCGCACTGCGCGCTTACGCGTCGATGTCTTTATTTTGCATATGCGCGTGCCCGCGACATGCCGCATGCGCGCCGATTCGCTAAAGTGGTTCCCAGGCCAATGACTCGAGAGTTGTGCCAGCTCTGGGCCAGCATTAAGCGTTTGGCCCAACCTCACCCACGCGTGCGCGCACCTGGCGCGTACGCGCCCTTCGGCCGAAACGCACATCGGCGCGTAAGCGTGCATGACGCGTCCGCGCCGGTAAAAAAAAAGAAAAATGTTTTTTTCCCCTCTTCCATTTTCTTGTGTTTATCGCATTCGTATACTTCTATTCTTTATATTTTCATTTTGTTTTTATAGCCTGTTTTTTCTTTATTTTTTTCGAGTTTCTCATTTTAATAATGGTGTTGACTTCTTATACTCAATTGTTGAGAATTTCTTGCATTATTTTGGTGCTTCGTGACTTGTTGCATTAATATGCCTTAGCTTACATTGTTTTCTCACTCACATGTTGTAGCTACCATGTAGTGAGGACCTTACCCTTATTTGGCATTAGCACCCGCCTATGTTCTTTTTGCTTTGATATCTTTGTCATAGGCTTAATTTTCTTTCTTTTTCGCTCTTTTTAGGATTGGCCAGCAAGAAGAAAAAAAAAGGAAAAGCTTTTAAATGGGGCAACAAACAAGTCTTCCGCATAATCTTTTGAAGAACTCATCAATTGTAGCAACCCATCCACATTGCTCTTCTTTGCATGCACCGAGGACGGTGCAATCTTCAAGTGTGGGGAGGTCGTCCAACCGAACTCCGCGAGTAATAATTTTCTTGTTCAACACCAATTCTTAGTTTTTTTCGTTAGATAGTTGTTGCATTGCATGATAGGTTGCATGTTAGTTAGAATTTGTGCATATTTTTACTACTTCTTTCCTATTAGGACTACTTGGTTAGTGTGATGATTTCTTTTCCAAAAAAATTGTTTTAGGGCAACCTACCAATTTGAAAAATTTTTGTTGAACTTGCTTGAAAGAATTTATTTTGGAACATAATTTTTGAGCTAAGAACACAAGCTTGTGAGATTTGAGCCAAATGGTATGGTTACATCTTATAACCACTTATTTTCCCTTCTTGTGTGCATTATTCTCTTTCTATGATTGTAATCTTTGAGAAATTTGATTCTCTATGTCCATTATTTTTTGTATTCATGTATTTATATGATTGAGGCCATCACTTCATTTAGCTCACTTACCCAAATGGCCTAACCTTTTATCTTTCATTGTTAGCCAATTTGAGCCTATGCTTAACCCACTTTGTTTATAATTTTAGCACATTACAAGCCTTAAAGCAGAAAACAATGAAAGTCCTTAATTTGGATCTTTGATTTGCTTAGGCTAGTGTGTGTGTGTGTGTCATTTAAGTGTGGGAAATCTTGGAACATTGGGTGAATAAAAGGGTAATTTTGTATTTTTGTTATAAATATTGGGAATTGGGTACATGCTCATGTGTAATGAATGTAAAACCTTATGCATTGATGATCTTGTATATAAAAAAATGAGAAAAAGGAAAAGGAAAAGAAAAAAAAAACAATATAGAAAAAAAATAAAAATAGAAAAAGAAAGAAACAAAGAAAAAGAAAGAAATAAAAGGGGACAAAATGTCCCAAAGCAAAGCTCAATAAGGGTCAATGCATAAGTGTTGTGAAATGAAAAGGAATACACGAGTATGTTAAAAAGTGAAAAATAGGTAGCTAGGTTAGAACTTAATTGTATAGGATGTCATAGGTTAGGTGGAAAGTTTAAGCTTATCAAAGATTCAAATTTCAAGCTCACTTGACCAAATAAGCATCCTACCTTGACCCTAGCCCCATTACAACCAATGAAAAGACCTCATGATATGTGTATGCATGCATGAAATATATGTTGATTGTTAAAAGAAAAACAAATCTTAGAAAGCATGATTAGGGGAGAATTGAGAGAATCGACCCTACACACTTGAGCGACTAGAGTGCAAACACTTCCGGTGAGGGTTCGATGCTCAATTCCATGATTCCCGGCTTTCATAAGCATTCTTCTTGCAAGTCTACTTGAACTTCATTTTTGTACTTGAATTGGTAGGATTCATGAGTCGTCATATGACTTTAACCCCACCCGTTTATACATGTACTTGGAGGATTGATTTATTTTTAACCAAGTAGGTTGAATCATTTTGCATTTAGTTGCATTCATATAGATAGGTGCATTTAGGATATTCACATTGAATAAATGTTGATATCCTTTGCTTTCTCTTGGTTTAAGCATGAGGACATGCTTGATTTAAGTGTGGGGAGGTTGATAAACCCCATATTTAGGGTTTATCTTGTGTTGAATTTAGAGGGTTTTTGTCAATGAAATAGCATGGTTTTGTAAATTCTCCTTTAATTGTACTTAAGAGTGAAAACATGCTTTTTAGGTCCTTAATTGTTTAATCTTGATTTACCTTTGATTCCATTAGATGCCTTGATATGCTTGTTAAGTGATTTCAGATTTAGAAGGCAAAGATTGGATCAAGGGAATGAAGGAAAAGCATGTAAAAAATGGAGAACTCATGAAGAAATGAAGGAATCGCAAAAGCTGTCAAGCCGACCTCTTCGCACTTAAACGACCATAACTTGAGCTACAGAGAGTTAAATGATGCGGTTCTAGTTACGTTGGTAAGCTAACATCCGGGGCTTCGAAACGATATAAGATTTGCCATAGTTTCTACACGTATGGAGATGCGTACGTGCACTGTACGCACACGCATTGTTGCTGCCATATGATCCACTTAAAGTAATACGTGGCCAGCGAATTCTAAAGCCTTGTGGGTCCAATCCAACTCATTTCTGATGCTATTTAAGCCAAGGATTGAAGGGGAATCAACATAATTTACATAATTTCACACATTATTTTAGTTTAGGTTAGTTTTAGAGAGAGAAGCTCTCACTTCTCTCTAGGATTAGAATTAGGATTAGGTTTAGTTCAATGATCTAGATCTAGGTTTCAATTCATGCTTTCTTCTTCTTGTACCTCTCAATTCTATGTTGTTACATTCATGATTCCTCTATTCTTTTGTTGTAATTTCCTTTATGTTACTTCTATATTTTATTGTAGATCTACTTTGTTCCTTCTCTTTTCTTTTAATTCAAGTTGAGGTAATTCATAATAATTGTGTTTCTTTTGCTTATTGTTGTTAATTATTTTCCATAATTTTTGTTAGAATCTATTCTTGTTGTCAATTTACTATGCTTTTCTTTGTGCCTTCCAAGTATTTGATGAAATGCTTGGTTGGATTTTAGTGTAGATTTTTCTCCTCTTAGCTTTGGTAGAGTAATTAGTGACGCTTAAGTTATCTAATTCCTTTGTAGATTGATAATTAGAAGTTGCTAATTGATTTGGATACCACTAAAGCTAGTCTTTCCCTTCGGAGTTGACTAGGACTTGTGGAACCAAGTTGATTCATCCATTTTACTTTCCTCCATGATTAAAGGTTAACTAAGTGGTAGCAATGGACAATTGTGGTCACAATTGAGGAGGATAACTAGGATAGGACTTCTTATTCTCACAACCTTGCCAAGGGCTTTCTAGTTGTTAGTTTATTTTCATTGCCATTTACCTTTCATGTCTAATATCTCAAAAACCCCAAACATAGCTCCATAACCAATAACGAGGCACTTTATTACAATTCCTAGGGAGAACGACCTGAGGTTAAATACTTCGGTTTATAAATTTAGGGGTTTGTACTTGTGACAAAAAAAATTTGCATGAAAGGATTAGTGTTAGTTTAGAAACTATACTTACAACGAGAATTTATTGTGAATTTTAAACCACACAAAAATCTTTTCATCAACCTCCAGCTGTATCTGCTCATGTCCTCTAGCCTAGCAATGTACGGTAGCCACCGGATGTGAAGACGTGCACCAGACTTGTCCCCAAAGAGTTGAGTCAATAATAACATTATGATGTAAGCGCTCGCATACCTCCTCACTTTATCCTCGTCTGCGTCTTAAGGAAGTTCACTAAATGTATCCTGCATTTAAGTGCACCTCACAGTGAAATTGTCCATATAGTCCGCAGGAGGTACAACACCAATTAGCTCCTCAAACCCAGTCCATGTAGATCGGGCCCCTTTAATGTACCTCTCAAAGTCCGTCAAACATCCACTAACATACTCACCGTCGATCGGGAGGCTTAATTGGTATGCTACATCCTGTAGCGTAATTATGCACTCCCCGACATATGAAAAGTATGCATCTCCGGACGTCATCTCTCCACGAATGCACTGACTAGTGGCTCATCCAACCTAAAGTAGTGGCCGTTGAGCCTCGCAAGATGATATAACTCGACCATTTGTAAGTATGGTATGATCATATTGTCCAGGGGCATATCATGCTATCTCCTCATGCTTGTAATACATCGGGTGGGCTGCACAATGATAAAAAATATGTTCTAAGAACCATAATAATTAACATCACAAAATATTAAATGAATTTTAAATTTTGCATTTTCTATTGAAATAAATACTAATAGCCAACATTATAATCTTAGAATACATTAAGCGTATTAAAAAAAAAATCAAATTCCCGCTAAATCTAAATTCACCAAACATGAACAATTCTAAAAAAAATATAAAATATAAAACAAATATTGCTGACATTTTTAACTTAAAATAACTTCTATGAAAACTTCTAGTCACTAGTCATTCTAACATTTATAATTTAAAATCCTAACAAAATTTTTAATTACTACTCTAACTAACATTTGTAGTCTCAAAATTCTAACAAAATTCTAAGTCACTACTCTAACTGACATTTATGCCTAAATTTAAAAATTTCTAACAAACGATTATAATCAAATACTCTAAGTGACTTAATATTGCTAACATTTTAAATCTATATTAAAGAAAAAAAATTTCATTTACTAACCTTTCTATTGATGCTACCAGTAATATGTGGGCAACTTCGTCCAAGCGGTAGATACAATTTGGATTGTCTTCTATATCCGTAGTTTTGAAATCGTATTGTTGTGTTGGGACCCACTTTTCTCTCTCGTGTGGGTTGTTGGGTGGTGCGCAGAAATTGTGATTACACTTTGATTATGTAAAATTCATCGCTCTTTCTTTCCCTGGTAATGGCGCCAAAAACATGATGCCAATACCATGGTTCACAACTTCGCACAACTAACCATCAAGTGCACTGGGTCGTCCAAGTAATACCTTACGTGAGTAAGGGTCGAATCCCACGGAGATTGTTGGTATGAAGCAAGCTATCGTCACCTTGTAAATCTCAGTCAGGTGGATATAACATAGTAATGGGGTTTTCGAAAATAATTAATAAAATAGGGATAGAAATACTTATGTAAATCATTGGTGAGAATTTCAGATAAGCGAATAGAGATGCTTTCGTTCCTCTGAACCTCTGCTTTCCTGTTATCTTCATCCAATCAGTCTTACTCCTTTCCATGGTTGGCTTTATGTAATGCATTACCATTGTCAATGGCTACTTTCGGTCTTCTCTCGGGAAAATGATCCAAATGCCCTGTCACGGCACGGCTAATCGTCTGGAGGCATCACCCTTGTCAATGGTTACATCATATCCTCTCAGTGAATATGGTCAACGCACCCTGTCACGGCATGGCTATTCATCTGTCGGTTCTCGATCATACTGGAATAGGATTTACTATCCTTTTGCGTCTGTCACTACGCCCAGCAATCGCGAGTTTGAAGCTCGTCACAGTCATTCAATCATTGAATCCTACTCGGAATACCACAGACAAGGTTTAGACTTTCTTGATTCTCTTGAATGCCGCCATCAATCTAGCTTATACCACGAAGATTCTGGTTAAGAGATCTAAGAGACACTCATTCAATCGAAAGTAGAACGGAAGTGGTTGTCAGGCACGCGTTCATGGGAATGATGATGATTGTCACGTTCATCACATTCAGGTTGAAGTGCGAATGAATATCTTAGAAGCGAAATAAGATGAATTGAATAGAAAACAGTAGTACTTTGCATTAATCTTTGAGGAACAGCAGAGCTCCACACCTTAATCTATGGAGTGTAAAAACTCTACCGTTAAAAATACATAAGTGAAAGGTCCAGGCATGGCCGAATGGCCAGCCCCTCTGATCTAAGAACCAGGCGTCCAAAGATGTCTAATACAATAGTAAAAGGTCCTATTTATAATAAACTAGTCACTAGGGTTTACAGAAATAAGTAATTGATGCATAAATCCACTTCCGGGGCCCACTTGGTGTGTGCTTGGGCTGAGCTTGAGTGTTGCACGTGTAGAGGTCCTTCTTGGAGTTGAACGCCAGCATTTGTGCCAGTTTGGGCGTTCAACTCTGGTTTTGGATCCTTTTCTGGCGCTGGACGCTAGAATTGGGCAGAGAGCTGGCGTTGAACGCCAGTTTGCATCATCTATTCTTGGCCAAAGTATGGACTATTATATATTGATGGAAAGCCCTGGATGTCTGCTTTCCAACGCAATTGGAAGCGCGCCATTTCGAGTTCTGTAGCTCCAGAAAATCCACTTTGAGTGTAGGGAGGTCAGAATCCAACAGCATCAGCAGTCCTTCTTCAACCTCTGAATCTGATTTTTGCTCAAGTCCCTCAATTTCAGTCAGAAAATACCTGAAATCACAGAAAAACACACAAACTCATAGTAAAGTCTAGAAATATGAATTTAACATAAAAACTAATGACAACATCCCTAAAAGTAACTAGATCCTACTAAAAACATACTAAAAACAATGCCAAAAAGCGTATAAATTATCCGCTCATCACAACACCAAACTTAAATTGTTGCTTGTCCCCAAGCAACTGAAAATCAAATAGGATAAAAAGAAGAGAATATACTATAAATTCCAAACTATCAATGAAACATAGCTCCAATCAAATGAGCGGGACTTATAGCTTTTTGCCTCTTGAATAGTTTTGGCATCTCACTTTATCCATTGAGGTTCAGAATGATTGGCATCTATAGGAACTCAGAGTTCAGATAGTGTTATTAATTCTCCTAGTTCAGTATGATGATTCTTGAACACAGCTATTTTATGAGTCTTGGCCGTGGCCCTAAGCACCTTATTTTCCAGTATTACCACCGGATACATAAATGCCACAGACACATAATTGGGTGAACCTTTTCAGATTGTGACTCAACTTTGCTAAAGTCCCCAATTAGAGGTGTCCAGGGTTCTTAAACACACTCTTTTTTTTTTGCTTTGGACCTTGACTTTAACCGCTCAGTCTCAAGTTTTCACTTGACACCTTCACGCCACAATCACATGGTTAGGGACAGCTTAGTTTAGCCGCTTAGACCAGGATTTTATTCCTTTAGGCCCTCCTATCCACTGATGCTCAAAGCTTTGGGATCCTTTTTACCCTTGCCTTTTGGTTTTAAGGGTTATTGGCTTTTTGCTCTTGCCTCTTGGTTTTAAGAGCTTTTGGCTTTTTCTGCTTGCTTTTTCTTTTTCTTTCTATTATTTTTTTTCGCCTATTTTTTTTCTACAAGCTTTGTTCTTTGCTGCTTTTTCTTGCTTCAAGAATCATTTTTATGATTTTTCAGATTATCAAATAACATGTCTCCTAGTCATCATTCTTTCAAGAGGCAACATATTTAACATTCATGAACAACAACTTCAAAAGACATATGCACTGTTCAAGCATACATTCAGAAAATAAGAAGCATTGTCACCACATCAATATAATTAAACTAAGTTCAAGGATAAATTCGAAACTCATGTACTTCTTGTTCTTTTGAATTAAAACATTTTTCATTTAAGAGAGGTGATGGATTCATAGGACATTCATAACTTTAAGACATAGTTACTAACTACTAATGATCATGTAATGAAGACACAAACTTAGATAAGCACTTAACATAGAAAACAAAAAACAGAAGAAATAAGAACAAGGAATGAATCCACCTTAGTGAAGGTGGCGTTTCCTTCTTGAGGAACCAATGATGTCCTTGAGCTCTTCTATGTCTCTTATTTCATGAAGGATGATGGGGTGCTCTTGATGTTCCACCCTTAGTTGTCCCATATTGAAACTCAATTCTCCTAGGGAGGTGTTGATTTGCTCCCAATAGTTTTGTGGAGGAAAGTGCATTTGAGGCATCTCCGGGATCTCATGGTGATGAGCTTCATACGCCTCTTGAGCTCCATGAATGGGCTCTCTTGCTTGCTCCATCTTTTTCTTAGTGATGGGCTTGTCCTCTTTAATGAGGATATCTCCCTCTATGTCAATCCCAGCCGAATTGCATAGGTGGCAAATGAGGTGAGGAAAGGCTAACCTTGCCATAGTGGAGGACTTGTCAGCCACCTTGTAGAGTTCTTGAGGTATAATCTCATGAACTTCCACCTCTTCTCCAATCATGATGCTATGGATCATGATGGCCCGGTCTATAGTAACTTCAGACCGGTTGCTAGTGGGAATGATTGAGCATTGAATGAACTCCAACCATCCTCTAGCTACATGCTTAAGGTCCAGTCTTCTTAGTTGAACCGGTTTGCCTTTTGAGTCAATTTTCCATTGAGCTCCTTCTACACATATGTCTATAAGGACTTGGTCCAACCTTTGATCAAAGTTGACTCTCCTTATGAAGGGGCGTGTGTTCTCTTCCATGTTTGGCAAGTTGAACGCCAACCTCACATTTTCCGGACTAAAATCTAAGTATTTCCCCCGAACCATTGTAACATAGTTCTTTGGATCCGGGTTCTTACTTTGATCATGGTTCTTGGTGATCTATGCATTGGCATAGAACTCTTGAACCATTAGGATGCCGACTTGTTGGATGGGATTTGTTAGAACTTCCCAACCTCTTCTTTGAATTTCATATCGGATCTCCGGATACTCATTTCTTTTGAGTTTAAAAGGGACCTCGGGGATCACCTTCTTCTTGGCCACAACATCATAGAAGTGGTCTTGATGAGCTTTGGAGATGAATCTTTCCATCTCCTATGACTCGGATGTGGAAGCTTTTGTCTTCCCTTTCCCCTTTCTAGAGGATTCTCCGGTCTTAGGTGCCATCAATGGTAATGGAAAAATAAAAAGCTTATGCTTTTACCACACCAAACATAGAATTTTTCTCGCCCTCGAGCAAGAGAAGAAAGAATAGATGAAGAAGAAGAAAAAATGGAGGAGAGGGAGAAGGGGTTGTGTTTCGGCCAAGAAGAGAAGAGAGGGTTGTGTTGTGTGAAAATGAGGAAGAATGGAGGGTTATATATAGGGATGGGAAGGGGGTGGAGGTTCGGCCATTTAGGGTGGGTTTGGGTGGGAAATTGATTTTGAATTTTGAAGGTAGGTGGAGTTTATGAGGTAGGTTTATGGGAAAGAGTGGATGGATGTGAGTGGTGAAGAGGTGATGGGGAAGAAAGATTGAGGTGATTGATGAAGGGTTTTGGGGAAGAGTGTTTATGGGATTTTGTGAAAGAGAGTGGTGAGGGGTGAGAAGAAGTGAGTAGAGGTAGTGGAGATTCTGTGGGGTCCACAGATCCTGAGGTGATCCTGTGGGGTCCACAGATCCTGAGATGATCCTGTGGGGTCCACAGATCCTGAGGTGTTCAAGGAATTACTACCTTGCACCAAATTAGGCATGTAAAATGTCCTTGCACACAACCCTGGGCGTTCAGCGCCAGGTTGGTGCCCATTTTGGGCGTTCAACGCCCAATTGTTGCCCATTTCTGGCGTTGAACGCCAGAACCATGCTTGTTCTGGGCGTTCAGCGCCCAGATGATGCCCATTTTGGGCGTTCAGCGCCCAGATACTGCCCATTTTGGGCGTTCAGCGCCAGAACCATGCTCTGTTCTAGCGTTGAACGCCAGGCAGATGCTTCCTCCAGGGTGTGATTTTTCTTCTGCTGTTTTTGATTCCGTTTTCAATTTTTATATTTATTTTGTGACTCCACATGATCATGAACCTATAAAGACATATAACTAAGAAAAATATAGTTAGATAAATAGAAATTGGGTTGCCTCCCAACAAGCGCTTCTTTAATGTCAATAGCTTGACAGTGGGCTCTCATGGAGCCTCACAGATGTGCAGAGTTTTGTTGAGACTCTCCAACACCAAACTTAGAGTTTGGATATGGGAGTTCAACACCAAACTTAGAGTTTGGTTGTGGCCTCCCAACACCAAACTTAGAGTTTGACTGTGGGGGCTTTGTTTGACTCTGCTTTGAGAGAAGCTTTTTCTGTTTCCTCTCCATGGATACAGAGAGAGATCCTTGAGTTGTAAATGCAAGGTTGTCCTTATTTAATTGAAGGATCAATTCTCCTCTGTCCACATCAATCACAGCTCTTACTGTGGCTAGGAAAGGTCTTCCTAGGATGATGGATTCATCCTCTTCCTTTCCAGTGTCTAGGACTATGAAATCAGCAGGGATGTAAAGGCCTTCAACCTTTACTAACACGTCCTCTACTTGTCCATAAGCCTGTTTTCTTGAATTGTCTGCCATCTCTAATGAGATTTTAGCAGCTTGCACCCCATAGATTCCCAGTTTCTCTATTACATAGAGGGGCATGAGGTTTATTTCTGAACCAAGGTCACACAGAGCCTTAAAGATCATGGTGCCTATGGTACAAGGTATTATGAACTTTTCAGGATCCTGTCTCTTCTGAGGCAATGTCAGTTGATCCAGATCACTTAGTTCATTGGTGAACAAGGGAGGTTCATCTTCCCAAGTTTCAATACCAAATAATTTGGCATTCAGCTTCATGATTGCACCAAGAAACTTGGCAGTTTGCTCTTCAGTAACATCCTCATTCTCTTCAGAAGAGGAATACTCATCAGAGCTCATGAATGGCATAAGGAGGTTCAATGGAATCTCTATGGTCTCTGGATGAGCCTCAGAGTCCTTTGGTTCCTCAGAGGGAAGCTCCTTATTGATCACTGGACGTCCCAGGAGGTCTTCCTCCTTGGGATTCACGTCCTCTCCTTCCCTTACAGGTTCGGCCATGGTGCTTATGTCAATGGCCTTGCACTCTCCTTTTTGATTCTCTTTTGTATTGCTTGGGAGAGTACTAGGAGGGATTTCAGTGATCCTTTTACTCAGCTGGCCCACTTGTGCTTCCAAATTTCTAATGGAAGACCTTGTTTCATTCATGAAACTCACAGTGGCCTTAGATAGATCAAAGACTAAGTTTGCTAAATTAGAAGTATTTTGTTCAGAGTTCTCTGTCTGTTGCTGAGTGGATGATGGAAAAGGTTTATTATTGTTAAACCTGTTTCTTCCACCATTATTAAAGCCTTGTTGAGGCCTTTGATCCTTCCATGAGAGATTTGGATGATTTCTCCATGATGAATTATAGGTGTTTCCATAAGGTTCACCTAAGTAATTCACCTCTGCTATTGCAGGGTTTTCAGGATCATAAGCTTCTTCTGCATAAGAAGCCTCTTGAGTACTGTTGGATGCAGCTTGCATTCCATTCAGACTCTGAGAAATCATATTGACTTGCTGAGTCAATATTTTGTTCTGAGCCAATATGGCATTCAGAGTATCAACTTCAAGAACTCCCTTCTTCATTGGCGTCCCATTACTCACAGGATTCCTCTCAGAAGTGTACATAAACTGGTTATTAGCAACCATGTCAATGAGTTCTTGAGCTTCTGCAGGTGTTTTCTTTAGGTGAATGGATCCACCTGCAGAAGTATCCAATGACATCTTTGATAGCTCAGATAAACCATCATAGAATATATCCAGGATGGTCCATTCTGAAAGCATGTCAGAAGGACACTTTTTGGTCAGCTGTTTGTATCTTTCCCAAGCTTCATAGAGGGATTCACCTTCTTTTTGTCTGAAGGTTTGAACATCAGCTCTAAGCTTGCTCAGCTTTTGAGGAGGAAAGAACTTGGCTAAGAAAGCCATAACCAGCTTATCCCAAGAGTTCAGGCTATCTCTAGGTTGAGAATCCAACCACACTCTAGCTCTGTCTCTTACAGCAAAAGGGAAAAGCATGAGCCTGTAGACTTCAGGATCTATTCCATTAGTCTTAACAGTATCACAGATCTGCAAGAATTCAGTTAAGAACTGAAAAGGATCTTCAGATGGAAGTCCATGAAACTTGCAGTTCTGTTGCATCAGAGAAACTAGCTGAGGTTTCAGCTCAAAATTGTTTACTCCAATGGTAGGAATGGAGATGCTTCTTCCATGTAAATTGGAATTAGGTGCAGTAAAGTCACCAAGCATCCTCCTTGCATTATTGTTGTTGGGTTCGGCTGCCATCTCCTTTACTTGTTCGAAATTTTCAATAAGGTTGTCTCTGGATTGTTGTAATTTAGCTTCTCTTAGTTTCCTCTTCAGAGTCCTTTCAGGTTCTGGATCAGCTTCAACAAGAATGTCTTTTTCTTTGTCCCTGCTCATAAGAAAGAGAAGAGAAAAAGAAAAGAAGAGGAATCCTCTATGTCACAGTAAAGAGGTTCCTTATTGTTAGTAGAAGAAGAAAAGAAGAGAAAAAATTCGAACACAGATAGAAGAGGGGGTTCGAATTTGGTGAGTGATGTAAGGAAGAGATGTTAGTAGATGAATAAATAAATAGAATAAGATGAGAGAGGGAGAGGATTTTCGAAAATAATTTTTGAAAAGGAGTTAGTAATTTTCGAAAAATAATTTTTTTAAAGAGGTTAGTAATTTTTGAAAAGTTTAAAATCAAAAATTAAGATAATTAATTAATTAAAAAGAATTTTTGAAAAAGAGGAAGATATTTTCGAAAATTAGAGAGAGAAAGTTAGTTAGGTGGTTTTGAAAAAGATAAGAAACAAACAAAAAGTTAGTTAGTTAGTTGAAACAAATTTGAAAAGATGAGAAGTTAGGAAGTTAGAAAAGATATTTTGAAATCAAATTTTTGAAAAAAATAAGATAATATGTTTTTGAAAAGATATGATTGAAATTAGTTTTTTTTTTTTTTTTGAAAAAGATTTGATTTTGAAAATCACAATTAATGACTTGATTCACAAGAAATCACAAGATATGATTCTAAAACTTAAAGTTTGAATCTTTCTTAACAAGCAAGTAACAAACTTTGAAATTTTTGAATCAAAACATTAATTGATGATGTTATTTTCGAAAATATGATGTAAAATTAAGAAAAAGATTTTTGAAAAATATTTTTGAAATTTTCGAAAATAACTAAAAAAAATTGAAAAAAGATTTTATTTTTGAAAAAGATTTTGAAAAAGATAAGATTTTTAAATTGAAAATTTGATTTGACTCATAAGAAACAACTAGATTTTAAAAAGTTTTGAAAAAGTCAACTCAAATTTTCGAATTTTATGAGAGAAAAAGGGGAAGATATTTTTTTTTTTTTTTGAATTTTGAATGATGAGAGAGAAAAACATGAAAATGATGCAATGCATGAGATTTTTAGATCAAAACAATGAATGCATGCGAGAATGCTATGAGTGTCAAGATGAATACCAAGAACACTATGAAGATCATGATGAACATCAAGAACAATTTTTTGAAAAATTTTTAATGCAAAGAAAACATGCAAGACACCAAACTTAGAATTCTTTAATGCTTAGACATAAAGAATTCATGAATGCATATGAAAAACAAGAAAAGACACAAAACATGCAAATGCAAAGATCAAACAAGAAGACTTGCCAAGAACAACTTGAAGATCATGAAGAACACTATGAATGCATGAATTTTTTTCGAAAAATGCAAGATGAACATGCAATTGACACCAAACTTATAACTTGACTCAAGACTCAAACAAGAAACACAAAAAATATTTTTGAATTTTATGATTTTCTATTTTTTTTGTATTTTTTTCGAAAATTAATTGAAAAACAAAAATAAGGATTCCAAAATTTTTAATATGAATTCCAGGAATCTTGCCATGTTAGTCTAAAGCTCCAATCTGAGGGTTAGACATGGCTTAATAGCCAGTCAAGCTTTAGCAGAACTTTACATTCAGCGGCCAATTTGCTAAGAAAGATAAAGAAGCTCTTCTCTTGAGTCCAAAAGAATTGAGACATAGCTTTACAGCCAGCCAGGCTTCAACATGTTTCATGAAACACTAGAATTCATTCTTAAAAATTCTGAAGAAAAATATATTTTTAAAAACATTTTTATTTTAAAAAAAATCTTTTTTTTTTCGAAAACAAAGGAGAAATTTTTTTTTGAAAGATTTTTGAAAAATTTTTGAAAACAAAACAAAAAGAAAATTACCTGATCTGAGCAACAAGATGAACCTTCAGTTGTCCAAACTCGAACAATCCCCGGCAACGGTGCCAAAAACTTGGTGCGCAGAAATTGTGATTACACTTTGATTATGTAAAATTCATCGCTCTTTCTTTCCCTGGTAATGGCGCCAAAAACATGATGCCAATACCATGGTTCACAACTTCACACAACTAACCAGCAAGTGCACTGGGTCGTCCAAGTAATACCTTACGTGAGTAAGGGTCGAATCCCACGGAGATTGTTGGTATGAAGCAAGCTATGGTCACCTTGTAAATCTCAGTCAGGTGGATATAACATAGTAATGGGGTTTTCGAAAATAATTAATAAAATAGGGATAGAAATACTTATGTAAATCATTGGTGAGAATTTCAGATAAGCGAATAGAGATGCTTTCGTTCCTCTGAACCTCTGCTTTCCTGTTATCTTCATCCAATCAGTCTTACTCCTTTCCATGGCTGGCTTTATGTAATGCATTACCATTGTCAATGGCTACTTTCGATCTTCTCTCGGGAAAATGATCCAAATGCCCTGTCACGGCACGGCTAATCGTCTGGAGGCATCACCCTTGTCAATGGTTACATCCTATCCTCTCAGTGAATATGGTCAACGCACCCTGTCACGGCACGGCTATTCATCTGTCGGTTCTCGATCATACTGGAATAGGATTTACTATCCTTTTGCGTCTGTCACTACGCCCAGCAATCGCGAGTTTGAAGCTCGTCACAGTCATTCAATCATTGAATCCTACTCGGAATACCACAGACAAGGTTTAGACTTTCCGGATTCTCTTGAATGCCGCCATCAATCTAGCTTATACCACGAAGATTCTGGTTAAGAGATCTAAGAGACACTCATTCAATCGAAAGTAGAACGGAAGTGGTTGTCAGGCACGCGTTCATGGGAATGATGATGATTGTCACGTTCATCACATTCAGGTTGAAGTGCGAATGAATATCTTAGAAGCGAAATAAGATGAATTGAATAGAAAACAGTAGTACTTTGCATTAATCTTTGAGGAACAGCAGAGCTCCACACCTTAATCTATGGAGTGTAAAAACTCTACCGTTAAAAATACATAAGTGAAAGGTCCAGGCATGGCCGAATGGCCAGCCCCTCTGATCTAAGAACCAGGCGTCCAAAGATGTCTAATACAATAGTAAAAGGTCCTATTTATAATAAACTAGTCACTAGGGTTTACAGAAATAAGTAATTGATGCATAAATCCACTTCCGGGGCCCACTTGGTGTGTGCTTGGGCTGAGCTTGAGTGTTGCACGTGTAGAGGTCCTTCTTGGAGTTGAACGCCAGCATTTGTGCCAGTTTGGGCGTTCAACTCTGGTTTTGGATCCTTTTCTGGCGCTGGACGCCAGAATTGGGCAGAGAGCTGGCGTTGAACGCCAGTTTGCATCGTCTATTCTTGGCCAAAGTATGGACTATTATATATGGATGGAAAGCCCTGGATGTCTACTTTCCAACGCAATTGGAAGCGCGCCATTTCGAGTTCTGTAGCTCCAGAAAATCCACTTTGAGTGCAGGGAGGTCAGAATCCAACAGCATCAGCATTCCTTCTTCAACCTCTGAATCTGGTTTTTGCTCAAGTCCCTCAATTTCAGTCAGAAAATACCTGAAATCATAGAAAAATACACAAACTCATAGTAAAGTCTAGAAATATGAATTTAACATAAAAACTAATGAAAACGTCCCTAAAAGTAACTAGATCCTACTAAAAACATACTAAAAACAATGCCAAAAAGCGTATAAGTTATCCCCTCATCATTGGGAGAGGAAGATATTGTGACTGTAATTCAGAACAAGCTAATATGAATTTTAATATATAATATACGAAGGCTAAATCGAATCTACTTGATTCGATTTACCTAAGGCCTCATCAACTATAAATTGAATTCAATTGTTTTGATTTACTATGGGCCATAAATTGAACTCCTTTGCTTCGATTTACTATGGGTTGGATTCTTTCATAAGCGTATTACTACTAAATCGAATGTACTTATTTCGATTTAGTACTAAGCTTGGTAATTCGAATCGAGATTTACACTAAAAAAGTGTAAATCGAATCAACTAAATTCGATATACATAGATATGGAAACAAGATATGCATGTAACTAGTTTTATTTTAAGACATTTGTGTATTTTTTTTTCAATTGATTTATCTATGTGAATTACTCTTAATTGTACATGTGCATTCAATTGTATAACGTCATATTAGAAAAAGTAATTATCTTTTATATTAGCTATGTGGATAATCATCCAAAAAATAAATATTATTAAATAATTAAATAAAATATTTTAAATTTTTTATTTAATATAAAAATTATTAAAAGATAATTCATAATTCAAAACAAATACAAAAAAGAAGCATATAATAGGTCATGTCAAGTCATGCATTGCATGTTATGGTGAGAAGGGCAATGACATCATGGGAAGGATAAAGGAACTTTATATTTGCACAAATGCAATTCGATTTATTATGGCTGCCACGTACAATTTATTTATAAATTGATGAAAACTGATTCGATTTATTTGTTTTCACTATTTTAACATAAATTTTGCGCAATTCGATTTATATGTGAATGATGGAATCGAATTTATTTGATACGATTTACATAAATTAGATAAAGGACACACGTATTGGAATCAGAAATAGGATAATTGTGTAAAATTTTTCTATCATCATTTTATTAATGTAATTTAGGGTAAATGACTCATATAAGCCGATGAGACACCATAATTTCACCAATCAACTAAAAGAAAAAATGGTTCATGAATCAACTAGATACACGTTTCTATGTAATTTGAATTAGAGCAATTTGAATTACACATAGACGCACACAAGTACTGATTCGAATCAACCTGATTCAAATTACACACACTAATTCGAATCAGGGTGATTTGAATTATACACACACGAAATCCATAGTAATTCGAATTTGCCAGCTTCGAATTACTCAATGTTGGTGCTCATAGTAATTTGAATCAGGGTGTTTCAAATTACTCATGGTTTAGCTATAAAAGGAGTTCGAACCAACCTCATTCGAACCACTATTCCAAAAGCACACCCCACCAAATCCCAGAGAAAACAACCCAAAACGACTCCAACAAAGGGTTGAGCAGAATATTTAGCCGATGGGGGATAATCCGGACAAACTTTATCGTTTGGATGGATTAGCTCGTATAGCTGGTGTCATCAATGAAGAGGTAAGTACGAACTCGTTTTTTTCAAAGTAGGATTGAGTAACTTATTTGTTTGTTTATTTCTGTTATATTAGTGGTTTTGATAGCGAATGACGTTGGTAACATTGTATGTGAATGAGTTTATAGTTTTTGTTAGTGATTTTGTATGTGGTTTGGTAAGCGGTTTTGTAATCGGTTTTGTTAGTGGTTATGTTAGTGATTTTGCTGGTGGTTTTATTAGTGGTTTAGTTAGTGGTTTTGCTAGTGGCTTTGTTAGTGGTTTTGTTGCCGGTTTTTTTGTTAGTGGTTTTGTTACTAGTTTTGGTGTTGGTATTGTTAGTGGTTTTATTGGTGGTTTTGTTGGTGGTTTTGTTAGTGATTTTGTTAGTGGTTTTTATAGTTGTGTTGTTAGTGGTTTTGTTAGTGGTTTTTGTTAGTGGTTTTGTTGGTTGTTATGGTGGTGGTTTTGTTGGTGGTTTTGTTAGTGGTTTCGGTGGTCGTTTTGTTAGTGGTTTTGTTAATGGTTTTTATAGTTGTGTTGTTAGTGGTTTTGTTAGTGGTTTTTATAATTGTGTTGTTAGTGGTTTTTCTTGGTGATTTTGTTGGTTGTTATGGTGATGGTTTTGTTGGTGGTTTTGTTAGTGGTTTCGGTGATAGTTTTGTTAGTGATTTTGTTAGTTGTGTTGTTAGTGGTTTTGTTAGTGGTTTTTGTTGGTGGTTTTGTTGGTTGTTATAGTGATGGTTTTGTTGGTGGTTTTGTTGGTGGTTTTGTTAGTGGTTTTGGTGGTGGTTTTGTTAGTGGATTTGTTAGTGGTTTAGGGTGTTGTATTGTTAACGGTTTTGTTAGTGGTTTTTCTTGGTAGTTTTGTTGGTGGTTTTGCTAGTGGTTTTGTTGGTGGTTTTGTTGGTGATTTTATTAGTGGTCTTCTTAGTGAGTCAGCATTGTTAGTGAATGATTAAATTTGTTTTTAATTATCTGTTACATTATATGTGCAGTCCCAGCGATGCATCTCGAGCATGCGATGGCAGCAGGGTATGCGTCTGAACGAGAGATACGTTCTGTACTTGCAGATGGCCGGCTTATACCATCTTGTGAGGCTGAACGAGAGATGGTTCAAATAGATTGGATGAGCCCCTGGTAAGTGCTTTCGTTGAGCGGTGACATCCGGAGACGCACATATTTCATATGCTGTTCGGGGAGTGCACTATCACGTTGCAGGATGTGGCGTACCAGTTAGGACTGCCGGTCGATGGACGTTATGTTAATGGTTGCCTGAGAAATTTCCAAACGTACATCCAGGGTGGCCAGCCAGCTTGCGTGTGGTTCTAGGAGTTGCTTGGTGTCCTGCCTCCTGCGAACCAAATCCAAAAGTTTGCAGTGAACTGCAGCTGGTTCCAGGAGACCTTCGGAGAGCTCCCTGAGGGAGCCAATGAAGATACAGTCAGGAGGTATGCCTTGGCCTATATCATGATGCTGTTAGGCACTCAGCTATTTGCCGACAAGTCCGACAACCGTATTCACATTAGGTAGCTCCCGTACGTGGCTAGGCTTGAGGACATGGGTGGCTACAGCTGGGGATCAGCTGCTCTGTCGTGGTTATACTAGTGCATGTGCCGATTGGCCAACAGACATATGTGAAGTTAGTCGGACCATTACAGCTACTTCAGTCATGGATCTTCTAGCGTTTTCCTGGATTTAGACCTGCTGGATATGATACGTTCAGCTGGCTCTTGGCTTCGAGGTACTGTTATTATTTTTTTTGTTTTCAACTACTATTATTTTATTCTGTCTACGCTTAGAATGTTATATTACTTGGTGTTATCTTGATTTCGTTATACCACGGATGTGAGTTGCAGGTGGTCATGTCACAATCCTTCAGCGAGCGAGAAGGGACCTCGAGTGCAGATGTGGAGGCTCAAGATAGACCTGTTACAGGTTGGGGATGTAAGTATATGAACCCTAAGACCCATCATGGTAGCTTGTTGTATGACTCATCCCAATCACCGTAGATATGGGCGACTGCCTTCTGTTTCGCCAACTAAACCCTCTTATAAGTCGACCTGGACCCAAAGTGTGCCGCCGTCGCATTCAGCAGTACTTTGATGTTGATGGATGCATCAGCTCTAACCATTGGCATGATGAAGGCCGAGATTACATGATAGTCCAGACTCCTGTGGTCGCTCGAGATGGACGTCGCGAGACATGTATGAGGTCCGTTGTACCGTTTTACCTCCCAAATACCCTTGCGCTGCCGGAGACACAGCCTAATCAACCATGTGTACCCATTTCCAAACTCAGAACACTTCCCTACATACCGGCGATAGTCGGACTCCACCACTTTGTACTGTACCCCGCGTCGGATGCTATAAGTCTTCACACTTAACACAGCCTCATCTTTATCCTGAAACTCTGTAAGACCACCAGTCCCCTGGGCATCTCTAGCACCAAATCCAGTAGGTTCTCCAGGAACCCCCTCCTGTCTCATGGCATCCAAGTCCAAAGATAAAAAGTGCGGAGGGTACTGCTGTGTCCCAGAGCTAGAACCACCGCCAGCCCCAGCTGGATTACTCGCGGCAATCTCATCGCCACTGTCATCACCAATGAGATCCGGCTCCACATTATCATCGTCAACATCATCCAGCAATGCATCACCCATACCAGCCGGTGCCGCACACTGTAAAGAAGTCGGCACCCTATCCACGATACCAACCTCTCCGCCTCCACTACAATTGAGATCAACAGCGAACGATGGGGAGGCAACAGGTTTTCCTGGAGGTTCATTCACAGGGACGGACAAAGATGCACCAACAGGTCTCGAGCTAGAACCGGCTACCGTGCCTATAGTTTGGGTATTCCGGTTCGACCCCCCCGAGCTAGATACCACGTCCACCAACTTCGCCAACAGCTCAGGTGTCCTAACCTCGGAAAACTGCCGACGACAATGAAACAGGACCTGCAAATTCTCATCACTCCCTATGGTGAAACAATCATACTTCACGATTTCTTGCAGCAATGAGATCGGAATGCGATAAATAACTTCAGAACCCGTTTGACGCCTTGCAGACCAAGTTTCCGTAGTATAGAATTCACAAACTCATCATATCTCGTCGTAGGTCTCATAAAAATACTGAGAGGATCCTTATCAGTGAACTTCACACCAGATCGTATTTTTCTCTTAATTGATCCTCTATGATGCACCAACACTACAAAACTCTTCTCACCAGCCATTTTGTCACTCTAATGAGATCAATTCACGTTCACACCATATTTATATACGTCTGGCCCTGTATAATTCGAAATAGCATAAATCGAATTATACCATTAGTAATTCGAAGCTGAGCAATTCGAATTACTATGGATAGCGTGTGTGTGTAATTCGAATCACCGTGATTCGAATTAGTGTGTGTGTAATTCGAATCAGGTTTATTCGAATTAGTACTTGTGTGCGTATGTGTGTAATTCGAATTAGACTAATTTGAATTACATAGAAATGTCCTCTTGGTTGAACCCTGTAACGATTATTTCTTTGGTGGAATCACGTAAATTTTCCCACAACATGGTTTATATGGGTGATTTACCCTATAATTTATCCTAAAATAATTCAAACATTATTGTCGGCAAAAAAATACTACACAACTATTAAATTTTTATTATTATTTATTGTGCACAATCATAGTTTTTAGAACTAAATCAGTAATTGACCTAATTAAAGTATTAGGTTATTGAATTACTAGTTCAATTGTTAAATTATTAGTTGAACCGTTTAACTTAAATTTAATTAATTAATTATATAAATTTATATACCATTTTTTATAATAAGTTTTTTATTTTAGATTTTAATTAAATTAACTATTTTTTATAATAATTAATTAATTTATATTTCTTATATACTTCAACACTACAAGAAAATGGAATATTTGTAACAAAAAATTTGTATCAAATTTAAAATTGTTACAAAAAAATGGTTTTTTGTAATAATAATTAGTGATTGTTACAAAAGAATAATGTTTTGTAACAACATTACAAATTGTTACAAAACATGATAATATTTTGTAACAACCTATTTTATTTTGTTACAAATTATGTTAGTTTTTTTAACGAGATGGTGTTTTGTTACAAAATATTGTAATATTTTATAACAAAAAAAAAGACGTTGCAAAAATTTGAAATATTTTGTAACAATTTTCTTTTTTGTTTCAAAAACTCCAATTGTTTTATAACAAAATATTTTTTTGTCACAAAATTCAATATTGTTTGTAACAAGTTAATTATTTGTCACAAATTTAAGTATATTTTATAACAATTTTTTTTAAAAAAATATTAAATACTTTAAGAGTAAAGGAAATTGTGTATATAATTTTTTCAAAATAATTTTATTTTGTTTCAAAAATTAAAATTTTTTACATACTATTTGTATTCATTAGCCGTTAGCTATAACATCCAGTATTTTTAAAATTTAAATATAAATAAATTGTGATTTTATCTTATTAAGTTTAAACTTTATATTTTTAGAAATTATTTTATTAAAAATAATTAAATATATTTGGAGATAATGAAGAGTTAAATAATTTAAATTAAATAATTGATATTTTGAGTTTAAACTGTACTTTATAAAGTATAATTAATAATTAATATATTTATTTTATAATTTAAATTAAAAATAATTATTAAAATTAAATAATATATTAATAAATTGTGTTCTTAAATATTTTTAATGAAGTACTTTTAATTTTAAAATTATTATTTCATCATTTAATTTTATCAAAATATCTATTTTATCTATTTTTTTTATTAAAACTTAACCTTAAATTCTCAAATAAAAAACCTTAATTTTTAATTATAAATCCTAATCCTAATCCCCCTTCCCCCTTTCCCCTTTAACCTAACACACACAACATAGAAAACATAGGAAAGCGGAGAAATAGCTGCGCTAGGAGAAGGAAGAGAGGAGAATGGGACGGAAAAGGGGACTGCTGCCGCCGTCACATGCCTCGCCATTGCCGTCGATTTCGCCGGAAAAGATGCGTGGAGAGAAGAGCCGTGGGTCAGGCCAGAGATCGCCGAGGGAGAGAGAGCGGCCGTCGCATCTGCTGCAGGCTCGCTATTGTCGCCATCATGGAGCCGCGAGGAGGCCGTCACCGATGCGAGCTCGCGGAGGGAGAGAGGGGTACAAAAATGTTTAATTTCCATGTCTTAGTTTTTTTTTTGTTCTTGTTTTAATGTTTCACATTTTTCTTAAGCCATTAATTTGTTATATGTTTTGTTTGCTTTTCTCAATGACCATAAATTTGTGTAGAAGGCTGGATCTACTTTCTATGTTGGTTGTCATTGTTGTTTTTTTTTTCTTCTATTTGTACTAAGATGTTGATTAGCACAAATCCTTAGTAATTTCTCACAAGACTATAATTATATATCTTGTTCTGCCAACTTCTTTTGTGGTTTCTCTTGTCTATTAACCAAAAATGATGTTGCAGCTTTCTTTCCAAGAGTGGACACAACAAGTGCAAGATATATTGAACACAAAAAAGTTTGGGGATATTGCATTTGGAGACAAGGACTTCAAAAATGCAATTGAGTATTATTCTAAGGTACTAATGCACTTGTTCACCTCTAATGTGATTAAGAATAATTATAATCTTATAAACTGCAAATGCATTTAGGATAGCTCATGTACAATATTTTTTTTTAGATATGACACTACTAGACATCCTATATTTGTCTCTCTTATGTGTTCTGTTTGAATGTTAATCTGATCTATAATATCTCTTGATGCAGATTCTGCTTTCATCTTCAATGGATAAAATTGTTCGCATGTGGCAGATTGGTTGTAGTCAATGTCTAAATGTTCTCCATCACATAGATTATAGTAATTTTAGAACCAACTTTGATAAGGGAAGTCTAAACTCTTAGGTGCGTAGATACACGTTCAGCCTCAATTCAAGTGCTGTTGAAGAACTTGAGCTTGATTCATTTGGACTATCAATTATGCCTTCAAGTTTGGTAAGTCAGTGCCTCTTTGTAAGGTTAATAAAACCAAGTTTAGAACTCAAAATAGCATGCAATTTTTGCCAATCCAATTGGAAATGGAAGTCTACATCCTATGTTAACAAATCCAAGTCATAATTCCTTCATTTTGATCATTGTGACTCCTAAGGGATTTAGTCTACAAATTATAATTCTTGATTGCCATACTTTTAGGTGAGTACTTACTCTTTGCTAGTTGAGGATGTACTAGAAGTAGTATCTGATGCTGTTGTGATTCGCAAAGCTGCAGCGTCGCGTATACAAAGGCTCTCAAAGGTACCTTCATTTCAATAATGGAAGTTTGAGTGTATGGGTGTATCACATTACTATTTCACATTTTATATTTTCTTTTGCCCTTTCGACTGATGGACTAAATAGGATATTGATTTCGGCAAACATTGCTTACTTTTCTGATTAGAGAGCTTCATGATATACTTCGCCTCTGTTTCTTAGCTGCTGAAAGTTTTGATTCCTGCTTATATTTCAAGCCATGCTTAATTGCTTATTATGGCTTGTACATGGGAACTTGTGATTCTCATACTTTATTTCAAAAGATTATTTAGAATATAAGGCTTAACAATATCATTTGGTTTAGGTAAAATACTGAATAATTATTTAGAATGAAAATATACCTAAAATTCCAAATCAAAATTTGACCTATGGCTTTATTTTATTTTTAATTTTTTTTTCTATTCTCAATAAAAATCTTATCAAATCAGATATTTAAAATTATTTTTCAAAATATATATAGTTATATTTTTAATTTTCATTGCCTTACAGAAATCTGGATGTTCTTAGCAGACAACCAATGGTCGTCACACTTATAGCGGTTTGCATCGAGCCATGCATTTATTATTATAAACTTCATTTAAATTCAATTTGCAAGAAGTGCTAAATGCCTTTCATGTTTTACATATTAGTATATTACTGATGTGTGGTGTTATGTAATTGCTTGTAGTTACCTTGTATTTTAGGTGTCAACTTAAATGATGTTGATCTTTTAGAGTTTCTTCAGTAGGTTTAAAAAAGTCTTATCTGATCCTTTGTTGTGTTTTAATTGTATTCCTTCAATAATTGAACATTATTGCATATCATCTGATTTCTTTATCTTAGCTTACTGACAGTGATGGATCATCAACTATGCCGCCCTCTATTATACGAGTCCTAAATTTGATTGTTTGACAGTTGATACTTATGTAAATTTAATAAATTTGTTCACTAAGTTGTGATTGAATTGTGAAGTTAGCTCAAGTTTATATATTGAATTGTTAATTCTTGATCATTTGCATTTTTGATTGGCTAGTTTTGAACTCTAAGAATATATTCTTAAGGAATTAGTTAATTTTAACTTCTAAGTTCTAAATTTTTATTCGGATGAAAATAGTGTTATGTGTTATTTTTTAATTTTGGTTTTCATTGTTTATATTTGCAGGGGTACAAAATTAATACCAATATGCTAGACTTTATATTGACTGAAATATGCTAGAAGAGTCAAAAATTATAAATTCGATATGATACAATTTTATGTTAGGAAAAAGTCGTGTTTAGTTGAATTTGTAGAAATAATTTTATTGTAAAAGAATCTTAATGACATATAAGATATTTTAATTATCTATATTATTATATATCATATAAATGTTGAGTTAGTGGGATTAGAAAATTAATTGATATATCAATTATTTAATTAAATTTTTTAAAATCAACTTTCTATTTTTGTAACTAAGAATAAAAAATGTTACAAAAGTAAGTAGTATTTTGTAACAAAATATTATGACACAAAAATCTAAATTGTTACGAAAAATATTTTAAAGGTAAAAAAGTGTTACCACTTTCGTAACAAATTTTGGTTTTTGTATTAAAAAAATTTGTTACAAAATATTATTTTGAATTGTAACAGTTTCATTTTTTGTTACAAAAACTTTTTGTAATGAGACATACTGCAACGGCCCATTTTTTTGTTACAAAATCCTTTTGTTTTAAAATTCCGATTTTTTGTAACAATTTTTTTGTTACAAATATTACTTTTTCTTGTAGTGCAAGTATCTATTAAAAATATTATATAATTATAAAAAATATGTTATAAATAAAGAGTATTTTTGTTAGAGAAAATAAGAGTATGTATTTTTGTATTTTTTTAGTTTGTAAATATTTAATGAAATTTAATATTTATTTTGATAATTGTTTATAATTAAAAAAATGGTTAATTTGAGAAAGAGTAAATATAAAACAAAAATTAAATAAATATAAAATAATTTAATTAAAGATGTTTTAAATATATAATTTAACTAATACACTGAATTAAATTGAAGCTTAGCTCAGTGGCAAACTATTAGCTTTTGTAGTTTTAAGTTCGAAACCAAAGTTTTATTATTTTAAAATTCTAAAAGCTCTCTCATTAGGAGGAGACAAACGGCCAAAGTCCGCTGGACTGATTCACTTAATTTGTTCAAAAAAGGTGGATTAAGCTAGAATTTTAAAACTATTATAATAAAAAATTGAGTCCCGCTAGAGAGATAATGGCTTATTTGTATAATGTGTACAATGGGTTATATGAGTTACAAAATAAACATCCCTATACTATCTAGAATAACAATTCGAGTACTAGGGATAATAAACATCTTCTCAAAAGCTTAAATTAATTTTCGAGTTCACTAAAAATCGAACTCTTGACCTTTCGGATCTAGAGCTCTAATACCATGTCATGATACCACTCATCCCAAAAACTTCAACCGATGAAAAAATGTAACACTAATGATTATATTTCTAATACTCCCTAAACCTCCATTGTATACATTGTACAAATATTCCATTGGCCCCTCGTACTTTTCCTAAAAAATTTGTCTAATTTATATCACTTAATCTATGAGTTTTGGTTGGCTTACTCTAGTTCGCCTTTTTTTTTTTCTAAACCGAAAAATTACTCAAACCTATAATCTCAATGCTCAACCTAATAAAGTGGTAAATACTGATTTATAATTTCAAATCAATCTCTAAACCTAGTAAAAAGTAGTCACCTTTTGCCCTTTTTGCATGAGCTTTCTGCCTTTCTATTCTCTGGATTCTGACTATCTTTCCTTAACCATCACACACATAAATATATTCTCGGACACCATTGCTGGCATTCCTCATCATCGCCTGCATCCATTGCGCCTCTCCTCGCACGTCTCTCCTCTTCGCGACTCTCCTTCCAGCATTCCAGGCTCACACTCGTCTGTCGCTCGCACATCTCCGTCACAGGTTACTCTATCTCTTCGGCACTTGGATAATGTTTAATTAGATGTTCGGGACAATGTTTATTTTAGTTTAGACAATATTTATTGGATTATTTTATTATAAAATACTTAGTTGACGATTATGTTTATTAGAAATTTAAAATTATAAACATTTTATTGCATTGTTTGTAAATTTAAAATTATCAATTTATTAAAATGTTTGTGAAATTGTGTGCTAAAAAAAAGAAATAAATACCAGACTTAGCTGGCCAGATCGTCAATCGAGTTGCCATTAGCCAGAACTGAATAGAGATTTAAGATTGTCTAACTAGGTAAGTCGGGTCGGAGTAACCTGCCAACTGACAGGACAATCTAGCCTGCCACCCACCCTGATCTTTCTCTTTTTGGAGTCCCACCGTGGGATCTTACTTTGCAATCAGGCTTTATAAGCCTCAAAAGTATACAATGAGTCACATGCTTGTGTGTTGCTAGTGTGGAACCTCCTCACATAAGTCAGATGTTGTAGACACCTACGAAGGAATGCATGGTTTTTGTATGGTTTGATTGGTCCGGTTCAAACCATCAATTTTAGCAAGTCTGATCGATTCAAATCGAATTTACCAGTTTATTTTTTTAAACGGTCACAATTCAATACTGGATTAATTAGGAATTTGGTTCACCGTTTTTTGAATTGAATCGATTAATTCCATCCGATTTTAATAACTATGTACACACAATTGTTATAAAATCTCGTGCATTACAGCCTTACAGGTTGATATCACTAAATTTTATTTTTATTTGATTATTTTTTATATAATATAATAAATACCAAAACTTTAAAATTTAAATCTTTAAAAATTTGTAAAAAATATAACTGGAAAAAATTACGTTTAATTCTTTTTTGATAATTATTTAAAATTATGTGAGAGACAACAACTACTCCCATTAAATTATCCAATTTTTAATATGATATAGAAAATTAGTCGTTGTATACAATCTCCCGTCGCTTTCCCCTATTGCTAATAAGAATCACAAAATCTATATCTTTGCACGCATATATAATATAATTAAATAAATTAAAAGACACCAAATATATATAAAATTAAATAGAAACAAAAATATTGGACCATGATCAAATTTGTTTGTATATATATACCTCAATTATAGGAAAACTTTTTCGCTGTTCAGTTCTAAACTTCTAATAATACATCAATGATTAATTTGGATATAATGAATGTATGTGTATTATTCGTCATCTATACATACATATAAAATAATAATAAAAAGAACATACTACTGTACCCTCATCTATTAAAAAAGAGCCTCGCTCGTCATTTTCCTTCAATCTTCTATAAATGATTGTAAATAACACCAGCCATTGAATATAATTTTATAATCTATCCAAATGCTACCAAGATTTTGGCAATGAATAAAATTTAATCATTTAATAGTTGATACGTTCCTTTTATTTGAAAGTTAGACGTGAATATCCATCACCAGATCGATAGAACGTAGCTTTCAGGGAAGAAAAAACAAAACTTAAGAGATGCTGCTAGTGGAAGAATGAAGAGGCTTTTGCTAATGACTTTGGAATTTCTTTTTCACGCAACTTAATGTGTATTAATTATCATTCATGTTACTTAACGCGTCTTTGGGTGATTAAAATCATGGTCATACTTCGCGCGGGTGCTATTGTATATATGTGTGTGATCATTATTACACTTGCACGCACAATATATTTAAATTTAAAGAAATTAGTAGTTTTATTCCCCAAATTAATTAGTTTGCCCTAGCTAGCTAGCTGAAAATTTAAGGAAAAAAAATGTTAACGATATTTTTTAAAATAAATTTGGTTCCAATTAATTATTTTTATAATCACGTTTTCTTTTCGCATATTATTGCTTTTGCTTGAATTGAGAATTATTCTCCCTTGCACAATAAGAAGAAAAATTATTTATTCCGGTAGGTGTGAATACAGATGTCCGAGGTATGTATCTCGTTCCAAGCAAAGACTGAGAGAGGTTATTGTTCTTTTGCTGGTTGAAGAATGTTTTGGTAAATTAAACACTCATCACAAAATGAGTAATTACAAAAAAGTCTTTTGACATTCAAGTTAAATAAGAGAAGTTTTATAATATAACTATATATCTAGATATTAAGAACATCTCCTTGGAGTTTGTTGTTGTTATTTTTTATAATCATTTTTAGAAAAAATTCAGTTATGTCTAGTTAATGAATTATATCTCGAATTATAACGAATGAACCAAATTTCAACACCAAAAGCATTCGAATACGCATATATATATATATATATATATATATATATATATATATATATATATATATATATATATATATATATATATATATATATATTCGGACCTTTATTGGTATATATTTTTTGAATTTCAACCCATTTGAATAAACAAATTTTTATTGTAGTTAGGACTTAGAACAACTTTAATAAAATGATTTTATTGATGTTATCGATGACGAAATTATTGATAATTAATTTTATTGATGACTAAACCGTGGGTAAAATTATGTTGGTAAATGATCCATTAGAAAATTGATCCAAAATTTATATTAGATTTAAAATTTATATTAAAATTAATAGATAAAATGACATTGATCTCATTTTAAAAAAACGATATCACATTAATAAAAAAACTAATAAAATTTTGTTATTTATATAACTATTTTAATAAAATAATATAAAATTTTAATTAAATTAAAATCAAATATTAAAATAATAAATTTTATTTTTAATTTAAAATTATTATTTACAATATATAATTTTACAAATATTGATATATTATTTTATAAGGATCAAAATAAGGTTAATTTTATTTATACATTGATTTAGTGTTGATAAATCACCTAACTGTTGAGAAATTTGGTATTTAACAAATTTATGGGAACGTCTTTAATACAAATAATTTTTTGGAGAAAATATTGTAAGAAAAAATATTTTTTATTCATAAATTATAATCTACATAAATGTGTTGTCAATCTACATGAAAGCATATTGTAAAAAAAAGTTATTTTTTATTTGTAGAAATATAATTCACAAATTAAGGAACATATTATTAATCTGCAAAGAGAGGCATATTGTCAATTCTTAATATTTTTTTATTAAATATTATTCTCTTTAATATATGTGTATTTCACACGGTACTGTACAATATCAAAATGAAATTGAATTTAAACTTGAAAGTGCTTTTACACAGTTATCACATAAGGTGAATGCGTATAGGTGCTGAATTTCATGCGTATAGGTGCTGGCCCTTTTATGTGTTATTTGATTTGCATATGCATGGCACAGTTCATTATTATTTAATTTAATGATCCTTAATAATGAAATGATAGTTCCACCAAACGCAAACTCACTCACTCCTAGCTACTCTGATTCAGAGGTGGGCCCTTCATTTTTTTTTTTTTTCATTATTCTTTCAATGGAAGAACCTCTTTACACCTGTTTTCATGTTCTTGATATGCATGAAGTAATGTATAATAAAATCAAAGATTTACATTAAGAGTAGTGCTATCTTATTATCCGAATACGTAATTGGTAATTGCCAACTACGAATACACAGTTGATTGTAACAATAGTTTTATCGAATTATTTTTTTCGTATTTTTTCTATTTTCGCGGACTCACATTTAATCTCTCTCACTTTTTTTTTTCGACTCGTTTTTACTAAAACTCACTTTTCTCCAAAACTTAAATTCTGTCCATTTAATTTGTTCTCAAAGAATAAAATCGCAGCACCACAATAAAATCGGAGTGTAATAACGTTATTGTCTTTTAAGTATGTAGTCTCCGATCCTCCATTATTTTATGATATTTGTTGTTTTACCTGATTGAACTCAATTTTAAGATTTAAAACTTGATTAAATGATTATATTAATACTTGTGATTTTGACGATTTTGCAGTTTCAATTCAATTATTAATGGAATTTGATAGGAGAAATATGAGGCAGTTTTATCCACGCTAATTTTTGGCTTTCATCCATTTAATTCATGTTTAATTTAAGATTTCATCAATTTAATTCGTATTTGATGTTAATTCCGTTAGACTGAACACATAAGGAGTTCGTGGGCTTTCACATAGGCCATGTGAGAAAGTGGTTCTCTTTGACACGGCCTGTGCAAGAAGTCAGATGGTTGTCACACGACCCATGTGAGAAAGCGGCTCGCTTTGAGACGGATCATGCGAGAGATCAGATGGCTGTCACATGGCCTGTATGATAGGTTAGAGGGCTGTTACACACCACGTGTGAGAAATCAGACGGGGAAGACTATGACATGACCCGTGTGAGAGATCAGACTGATATCACACAGTCTGTGTTGAGAGATTATACTTATTTTTTTAGTTTCATATTAAATTAACCCAATTAAGAGGCAGCTTGTGAAAATTGCTTAGGGTAGTTACAACCAATATAGTGGCTTTAAAATGTTTTTGTTAGTTATTAATCATGAGGCAGAGTTTTTCGGTTATTACTTAGACCAGAACATGGTTGTTTTCCAAAGTAGTTATTTAGTTTTCGACTTAAATTCTTCTGATTGTATTTAAGTGTATTTGTTTGATTCCATGTGTTTTGTTTGATATTGTTTGTGTTGTTGGTTTAGGCATTTGTTGTTAGATGTTAACTTTGTCTACTCCTTTGTGATTTTCTTCCCAAAAATTTTTGTAAGTGTGTTATCAATTGAGGTGCCGTCATGAAATCAGAAATTAGTGATGATATTCTTGTTGTTGGCATAGAATTTGATTTTCTAGATGCAGTAATCAAATTTTACAACACCTACGCGAGAAGAGTTGACTTTGACTGGAGGAGTAGGAGTTCAAAAAAGAATGCCGATAGGGTTGTATACTATGTTATGCTTGTCTGCAACCGGAAGGGCTAAGCCGAATCAAAGATTGATGAAACGAGGAAGACCTATCTAAAAGGACCTATAGTGTGTAAAGCCAAGATCATTGCCTCTTTTGATGTAGGCGGTAGTTGGATTGTTAGGGTAGATGAACTCGAACACTGTCACGATCTGAACTGCATTAATTTGAATTTATTGAAGAGAAATAAGGTTATTTCTATGTAGGCTAAAAGGACTTGCCAAATTGATTCTCAAGCTGGAATTTGAGTATGTAAAACATTTCAGAAACTGCTTAATCATGCCGGCAGACCTGATAGCCTTAGTTTTCAAAAAAAAAAAAAAGATGTGAGGAATTTCATTGATTTAGATAGGAGATCAATTGCGAAAGGAGGCGATGGTAAAGAGGTGATGGACTAGTTCATACTGATGAAGAAGTGAGACAATCATTTTTACTATGATGTTGATTACGATGAAGAATGTCGAATTATTCAGATATTTTTTGCTAATCCTCGGAGCATTGCCTTGTACGAGTACTTTCAGGATGTTGTTAGCTTTGATACGACATACCTAACAAACAAGAACGACATGCCGTTTGTTGCCTTGGTCGGAGTTAACCATCACAGACAATCTATACTTCTTGAATGTGGGTTACTCAACTCCAAAGAAAAGGCTTCATTTGTGTTGTTATTTAACTTCTGGGTGAACTGTATGTCCGGATAGCCTCCAGCAGTTCTTGTTACTGACTATGTCCCTCTATGAGAGTTGTTATTAGGAAGGCCCTGCAACATACTAGGCATAAGTTATGATTGTGGCACATAATGAAGAAGCTTCGTGAGAATTTGAAAGGATATGGTTGCTACGAAGAAATTCAGGTTACAATGAGTGAAGTCGTCTACCAAAGTTTGACTATAGAGGAGTTTGAAGACAATTGGACTGACTTTGTGAATGCCTATTGTCTCGAGGATAATGAATGGTTGCAAGGGATGCGGAATGATCGCAGATGCTGGATTTCAGTGTATCTGAAGGGTGACTTTTGGGCTGGAATATCATCCACTTAGAGAAGCGAGAGAGTCCATTTTTTGTTCGACAAGTATCTGAACTGCAGACAACCTTAGCTGAATTTGTAACCCCGTACAACAATGCTCTAATGTCTAGGGTGAAAAAGGAGGCTACCAAGGATTTTGACTCTCTAAACAAGGTTTTGCCATGTTGCTCCAACAACGAGATTGAAGTGCAATTTCGGTCCAAATAATACACCAATGACATTTTTTAGAAGGTACAACGTAGATTTCAACAGAAGATGAATTGCATTGTGTCGTTGATCCGGGATGAAGACAATAACCAAGTCATGAGGTGGTCCATGATGTGAAGATAGTAGGCCAACGACGAGAAGTGAGGCACTAATAAACCGCTATTTTGCGGTTTATCTTGTGCTTATTTGAGTAGATTTTATCCATTATTCTCACACTTATTCAGGTAATTGCATGTTTTACATTTTCCTTCCTGATTTTGTTCTATGATTGAAAACATGCTTCTTTGGCCTTAAATTTGCTAATTTTAATCCTCTCTTATTACCATTCGATGCCGTGATATGTTTGCTGAGTGTTTTTAGGGTTTATAGGACAGGAATGACTTAGAGGATAGAAAGGAAGCATGCAAAAGTGGAAGGAACACAAGAAAATGAGGAATTCAGAAGCTGGCAGCGACACGTACGCGTAAGCAACGCATACGTGTGACTGGCATGTTAGACAAGCGACGCGTACGCGTGGGACGACGCGTACGCATGACGAGCGTAGATGTAGTTTTAGAGTGGAGCAGATTTTGAATCAATTCATTCACACTTCATTCACAATTAGTTAGGTTTTAGATGTAGTTTTCTAGAGAGAGAGGCTATCTCCTCTCTCTAGGTTTAGGACTTTTAGGTTTATTTCTCCTCTAATTCAGAGTTACATGTTGCTTTAATTTAGTTTCTCCTCTACATTATATTATTCTAGTACTTTAGTTATCTATTACCCTTTGTGATTTCCTTATTTTGCTAATTTGGTTTATGAACTCTTGTGTTACTCTCAATTCCCCTTTTAATGCAATTTCATGTTTCATGTTTATAGCTTCTCTATCTAATTGTTGGTTGTTGATTTCTTCTTGTAATTGTTAGGCTTAGATTTTGCTATGTCTTGTTGGTTTTCTATATTTTTATGTTATGCCTTCCAAGTATTTGATAAAATGCTTGATAGGATTTTAAATTAGATTTTTGGTATTCTTAACTTGGATTGATCAATTAGAGACTATTGAATTATCAAAAGTCGTTTGTTGATTGGTGATTGAGCATTGCTAGTTGGCTTGAGCTTCACTAACTCTAGTCTTTGACTAGGACTTGTGAATTTAAGTTGAATTGCTCACTTGACTTACCTTCAATTGTTAGAGGTTGACTAAGTGAGAGCAATTTACAATTACCATCACAATTGGCAATGATAATTAGGATAGGACTTTTAATTATCAATCCTTGCTAAGAGCTTTCTTAGTTTAGTTTATTTTCTTGCCATTTTACATTCTCATTTCTTATTACAAAAACCCCAAAAATATACTTTTCCATAACCAATTATAAGTAGACTTCCCTGTAATTCCTTGAGAGACAACCCGAGGTTTAAATACTTCGGTTGATTTTTATTGGGTTTGCTTAAGTGACAAACAAATTAAATTTTATTGAGGTTTAATCGTCGGTTTAGATCTATACTTATAACACGATTAATTTTGTGAAATTCTTTACCGACATTTCATCCTCCATCAATTTTTGGCGCCGTTGCCGGGGATCTGAAAACGTGTGCCTTATTATTGGTTATTGTATATATTACTTTTTGCGTGTTTGTTAGTTTTTGTTATTTTTAGGACTTAGTTGCTTATTTTTATTGGTTTTTGTTTTCTTTTTCTACTATGAATTCTCACCCCTTTGGCTATGAATATGGTTACAATTATATTGTAGGAAGTGGAGATTACAATGAAGGCTTGCATCAAGGATGGGACAATCAAAGATGGGAGGAGCCACGAGGATTTGATCAACCCTCTTGGCAACAACCCCCTCCAATGTACTATGAGCAACACGAGTTCCATGATGCATCACAAGGCAATGGTTTTGGTGGACTTCTTCGTGACAATCAATACCCACCACAATATACCTATGAACCCCCTCCTCAATATAGCCCACAACCATACTCACAAGCCCCATTTTACCAAACACTTCCGTATGACCCCAATCTATATCCACCGTGCCAACCACCTTATGAGCCATACGACCCATGCTTAGAACCACCCCCATTCCAACACGATTACTCCCAAGAACCACCACCTCAATATACACCATCCCTATATCCTTATCAAGATGAACCATCTTTCTATCATGAACCCTTCTTTCTAAGCAATGAACCATCATATCCACTCCAATCTCCAACGAATGAAACCCTTGGTGTTCTTCTTCAAGGACAAGAGAGATGAAAAAGGAGGTACTAGAATTCACAACTGCCTTGGCCGAGGTAGTAAATCGATTAGCCTCCCAATGTTTGAATACTCAAGATACACCCATGGCCATTTGTAGAGAATCAAGTGAGGAGCGTAGCATGAAGGAGAGATTGAAAACTCCGGTGAAAAATGAGGAATGTGATTTTGTACTCGAACAATTGGAGGAAGCTGTAATTATCGAAGAAGAAGAATTGGTTGAAGACTTAGGAGATGTTGAGAGTCCATGGGAACCTCAAGTCATAGAGCCCCCTTCTAAGGAGTGTGAATTTGATGTTGAGGAGGGTGTACAAACTCCAAAGCATATCATGGTTGAAGACTTTGAGGAGATCGATCAAGAGATGGATTCAATAATCGACGAATTTCTTACTATAATTGAACCATTCCCCATTGGACTTGAAGAAGAGGTTAACGAAGAAGGTGCACAACCTCCAAGGCATTCCCTATGAAGAATTGGACGGAATAGATCAAGAGGCAAGTTCCCTTGGTGATGATAATCATGAATCAAGCCAACTTTCTCCCGATGAAATTGAAAGCAAAGTTGAGGTAGACTTCTCTCAACCTCATATTTATATTTTGAGTGACGGAAAAGAGTTGGATGAATCCGGTAAGGAAGAGATTGAAGGTGAAGAATCTTCTCAAAAGGTGGAGGTCCTTCAGAAAGGTTGGACGGGAGTTGAATATGCTTTATCAAGATCGTTGGAGACTTCTCTACCTAGGTTTCCATCTACTCCTTTAGTTGAGTGGGTAAAACTTATCTCTATTAGATTTATTGTCCCACTTGAGTATGGTATGCTTAAAACGGATGGCCAACTTAGGAGGCTTTGTGGAATGAAGCGTAAGAGAAGGATATTTAGTGGTTGGAGTTGCAAATCAAGGCTCATCAAGGTTGATATTTCAAGAGCTAGATGTAAGGGATGGATTAGTGATCACTTGGTTAGATCTACAAGAAGAGTTTGGTATGTCGTTGAGAATTCGGATTGCTTACCACCCGGTAGACACAATGATGATCTACTTCAAGACGGGTGTAAAAACAAGATTTGGGATCCGGGAATACCAGAGGATTAACTTTGGGAGCTCAAAGCTTGTGGAGAACTTCATCAAGACTTGGTGAATTTACTTGGGAATGTTGGATCTTATTGGAAGTCCAAGAATTGGTGGAAGTTTTAAGATAAGTTCAAGCACAAGCCACCATGACAAGGAGCTCACAAAATGTCCAACTTAAGGACTTTAACTAAAAGTGCTAGGTGGGAGACACCCCACCATGATATATTCTTCCTATTTTCTCTTTTGTTTATATTAGTAATAAGTTAAATTATTATTTTTAGTTATGTTCATTTCGTTTAATTTATGGTTTAGTTGTTTAATAATTTCTGATGTTGATATATAATATATATATTTTGAACCTGACGCGCAAGCGTCAATGACGCACATGCGTCATATGGAAGTTGGCTCTTTATTAAAAATGAATAGAAAGTTACGCTGGAACTGTGCGGGAGGGGTGCCTGACGCACAAGCCACTCCACGCGTACGCGTAGCTTGCATCTTTTTAACATCCACGCGTAAGCGTCGACGACGCGTACGCGTGGTATTAAAAACGGCGTTTTTGGTGAATTGAACAGAGAGTTGGGCTGCCACTATACTGGAATCGCGCGTTTTAGCACGCTAGTAGTCACGCGTACGCGTGACCGATGCTCACGCATCAATGTTCATTGTTGGCCATCCACGCGTACGCGTGGACGCGCTTACACGTCGCATGGCTGTTTCTGTTTTCACGCGTACGCGTGACCTGCGCGCGCGCATCGCGTCCTGTTTCTCATTTCTTTCTTCTTTCTTCTCTCCTATCTCCTTCTTTCTTCCTCCCTTCTTACTTTCTTCTCCTCTCTTCTCATCCTTATTCTCTTTCTTTTTCTTTTATTTATTAAATTTGCATACTCGCATTCATGGCATTTTAACTTTGTTGTTTCTTCTCCTTTTCTCTTCTATATTTCTTGTTTTCACATTAGTGTTAAATTTTCTAACTCATCTGCTGCATATTTCCTGCATTATAATGGGTGCTTCTTAACTTATTTTCTATTTAGTTGACATGTCCTTTGCTTCTATATTGTTTTCTCACTTACATGTTGTTGCTACCATGTAGTTGAGAACCTCATCAATATTTGGTATTAGCTCACCCATATTATATTAATTTGCACATTTTTGTTTGTGGGTTATTGTTTTTCCTTTTTCTCTTCTTTCAGGATGGCCACTGAGGAGGGAAAAGGAAAAGCTTTCGAATAGGGTGACAAACAAGTTCTTCCGCACAATCTTTTGAAGAAACTTCATTAGTTGCAGCAACCCGTCCACTTGCACATCTTTGCATGCACCGAGGACGGTGCAACCTTTAAGTGTGGGGAGGTCGATACCGATCTCTGTGGGTTAGTTACTTTCTTTTCAACACCAATGTTTAGTTTTCTTTGTTATTGAGTTGTTGCATTGCATAATAGATCGCATGTGTAGTTAGTTGCTTGCATGTAGGTACTACTTGGTTGAAGTAATATTTTCTTTCTCAAGACACTATTTTAGAGCATTTTACTAGTTTGAATCAAAATTTTTGTTAAACTTGTTTGAAGATATTTAATTTGGAACATGCTTTTAGAGCTCGAACACACAAAACCAGTGAGATTTTGGGCCTATTTGATTGGTTGCATCTTATCAACCAATATTTTATTCTTGGTGTGTGTTGTTCTCTCTAAAATTGTGATCTTTGTCTTACTTAATTCTATATTTCCATTATTTGATGTATGCATGCACTTATGTGATTGAGGCCTTATTTCACTAAGCTTACATACCCATATGGCCTTAACCCTTCATTATCCCTTGCAAACCAATTTTGAGCCTATTTTACCCCTTTTGTTCTCTATTTTAGCACATCACTAACTCTAAGTGAAAAACAATAATGTCCTTAATTTGAATCCTTAGTTAGCTTAGGCTAGTAAGAGTGTTCATGATTTAAGTGTGGGAAAATTGGGTTTGGAAACATTTGGTTTGGGAATTGGGTATTATATACTTTTAGTGGAAATAAACAAAATAGTTGAGCACATATTCTTGCATTCAATACCTTAATAATATGCATTGAGAAAAACAAAAGAAAAAAAATAAAAAAAGAGAAAAAGAAAAGAAAAAAAAATAATAATAATAAGGGGACAAAATGCCCCAAAGTAAATGGTGATAGCAATGCATATGCACTGTACTCATATTTCGAATGCATGAATATGTGACAAAAGATAGTTAATGGGTAGTTACATTTTATATTCTGATTACATAGATTGTCTTAAGTTAGATGGGAAGTTTAGGTTAATCAAGGATTTAGATTTTAGTCCACTTGACCAAATACAATCGTACCTTGACCCTAACCCCATTACAACCCATAAAAGACCTCTTGATATATGTATTCATGCATTGAATCTCTGTTGATTGGTAGAAGAAGAGCAAGTCTTAGAAAGCAAGGTTAGTAGAGAATTGAGAAAATCGAATCTTAAACACTTGAGTGATTAGAGTGTATATACTTCCGGTGAGGGTTCGATGCTCGATTCTATGTTCCCGGCTTTCATGAGCTTTCTTCTTACAAGTTTACTTATGCTTTATTGTGTGATTTGAATTAGTGGAATCCAGTTTATGTTTGTCTTGGAGAAATTATTTACTTTTAACCAAGTAGGTAGAAGCATTTTTGCATGTAGTTGCATTCATATAGATAGGTTGCATTTAATAAGTCTTACCATTTCTCTTCACTCTTATGGTTCTCTTGATCTTAGCATAAGGACATGCTAATATTTAAGCGTGGGGAGATTTGATAAACCGCTATTTTACGGTTTATCTTATGCTTAATTTAGTGGATTCTATCCACTAAACTCACACTTATTCATAGAATTCGCATGTTTTACATTTTCCTTCCTAATTTTGTGCTATGATTGAAAACATGCTTCTTTGGCCTTAAATTTGCTAGTTTTAATCCTCTCTTATTACCATTCGATGTCGTGATATGTTTGTTAAGTGTTTTTAGGGTTTATAGAGCAGGAATGGCTTAGAGGATGGAAAGGAAGCATGCAAAAGTGGAAGGAATACAAGAAATTGAAATAATTGCTGAGCTGTCAAGCCTGACCTCTTCGTACTAAATCGATCATAACTTGAGCTACAGAGGTTCGAATGAGGCGGTTCCAGTTGTGTTGGAAAGTTAACATCCGAGACTTCAATATGATATACAATTTGCTATAGTTGACATGCAGTTAGGCAACACGCACGTGTGAATCACGCGTACACGTGACCTTGCGAAAGTTCAGCGACGCGTACGCGTGATAGAGCCACGTGCTGCACGAATCAGAAAATGCTGGGGGCAATTTCTGGGCTATTTTTGGCCCAGTTTCAAGCCCAAAAATACTGATTAGAGGCTGCAGAGTGGAGTTGGAAGGCGGAATCAATCATTCACACTTTCATACACAATTAATTAGGTTTTAGATGTAGTTTTCTAGAGAGAGAGGCTCTCTCCTCTCTCTAGGTTTTAGGTTTTAGTTTATCTCTTCTCTAATTCAGATTTCCATCTTGTTTTGTTTTGGTTTCTATTCCACATTCTATTATTCTAGTATCTTAGTTTATTTTCTCTTCTTGTTTTTTCCTATTTTCCCAATTTAGTTTATGAACTTCTCATGTTAGATTTTATTTCTTACTAATGCAATTTGAGGTATTTCATGTTTATTACTTATTTCTTCAATTGTTATTATTGATGCCTTGCAATTATTGGTTTAGATTTAACATCCTCTTATTGCTTCTCTATGTTTTTATTTTGTGCCTTCCAAGTGTTTGATAAAATGCTTGGTAAGATTTTGCATTATATTTTCCTATTTTTAACTTGGATTTATTAATTGGAGACTCTTGAATTGTCAAAGCCTTTTGTTGGTTGGTGATTGAGACTTGCTAGTTGGCTTAGGCTTCACTAAATCTAGTCTTTGATTAGGACTTGTGAACCTAAGTTGAATTACTTACTTGACTTACCTTCAATTGTTCGAGGTTAACTAAGTAAGAGCAAAAAGGCAATTACCATCACAAGTGACTATGATAATGGGGATAGGAATTCCAATTTTCAACCCTTGCTAGGACTTTTTCTTAGTTGTTATTTTATTTCCTTGTTATTTACATTACTTGTCTCTTTTTACAAAAACCCCAAAAATATACTTTTCCATAACCAATTATAAGTACACCTCCCTGCAATTTCTTGAGAGACGACTCGAGGTTTAAATACTTCGGTTGATTTTTATTGGGTTTGCTTAAGTGACAAACAAATTAAATTTGATTGAGGTTTAATTGTCGATTTAGAACTATACTTGCAACGCCATTCTTTTTGTGAAATTCTTTACCGACGATTTTTCTCCCATCAGGCACCGAGTCAAGTTCGAGAAGGAAGGGGTATGTACGGTGTGATTGCTTGCTATTTGAGTTCTAGGGCATTATGTGCTGTCATTTACTGACTGTACTTCAACTGGAGAGAGTTTTAGGTGTCCTTAATGGGTATTTGCTTCGGAGGTGGACCATAGATAGCCACACATATAATGTTATGTCCATCTTCAGGACCATTTCAGCAAGGTTGTGAAAGTAGTTGTATACTCTGAGCAGTATAGCAACCTCCTGCACAACTTGCTCAAGGAGTTCCATGCCGGTCTTTTTCGAAACATTTCTTGCAGTGACTATGATGCATCCTTTAATCATGGTGGAAAAGGAGTAAACAAGTGTAGTAGAGTTGAAACCGAGGCCAATCTCATTATTCGTAGTCCCGTGAGGGTTAAACGGAAGGGCCGCCCCCCGAAGAATAGAAAGATTTCGACTTTGAATGTGATTCTGTAAAATTCAAGAAGCGTTCACTAAAGACGCGTGTGGAATTTAATTTCGACAATTAGGGGCGTAACAATGTCAGGAAGCGACGGAAAAATATATCGGCAATGGACGTCAAGCAGATAAGTTATCTTTGAAGTTTCTAACTCAGTTGTTTCCATATTTTGGCTAGTATAGTAACTGAATAATAACTTTAGTTGTTTTCCAATGTGGTTCTGACCAAGGCGAGTTCGATGCTCCCTGCAACAACATCGTATTGAAGTCGTCATAATGTGCTTCGATGTATGACTCTCAATTGTTGTGTGATGAGTTTTTTAGAATAGAACATACCAATGGGTTACTAAGTGGATGTATACACTTATGGTGACTCATCGGTATTTGTGGCACTGTAATATATTTTAATTGTTAGAACTCTTTAATAGATTGTTCATGTCGAAAGCAAGTAATACTTGTTGTGACAAACTTGACATAAGGCGCTGGTTGTGCTGCCGATATTGTTGTGACAAATTTTTTTATTTTTGATGATTCTTCGTTGTTGTTGTGTTAGACTAATTATTTACTCTTCTTCCTGGTTTTTTGTTATGCATGTATGTTTTGCAATTTCAGTTAAGAGAAACCTGAAAAACTGTAGCAGACACGAGGCTCTAAATTGTTATTCTATTAATAATAAATAAAATAGAGAAGTCTTGAGAAACCATTGAGTTATCACTATATGATCTCAATGTTGAGTTCAAGCTATGAAAACAGCCACTAATATACTTATTATGTTAATTGCGTACATTACAATGATATACGTTAACACTTTCATATTTTTTTAGTAGTTACCTCTAAACATTCATAACTCAACTAATGCATCTAGTTTTAGGGTTACTTCTTATATATTGATAATTGGCCCCTGTATTATATCTAACATACAGAATAGCTTCCTTACAATATGGTGTAAACAAAAAATAAAAGTAGATTAACAAATAATCAGAAACCATAATGCAATGCATAACATTAGAGTTACTCAGCTACTTCTACTTTTTTATACAGCCAGGAATATAAAAGAACCAACATAACCAAACCAACAAGAACCATAACAAAACCAAAAACACCTAAACATGTAAACAAGGTACCATAAATTCTAAATGTGTCACATATAACACTAAACTCTGATGCTGCAGCCACCAATACAGACAAAGAATACAACAATAAGAGACACAACATTGAGATAATAGGCATTCTAAATCCCAAAGACCAAGCCACCATCACTATATTTGCAAAGCTCACTATGAACATTCCGGTCCATATCATCGCCGGTAAGAACTTTGTAGATGCTTGAAACAAGCTCAGCTGTATCTTTGACAGGGACGGATTCAAGGGGGCAAGTAGTGGCCTTGGCCCCCCAACAAATTTTAAAAGCTAATATACTATTATAATAGATATTTTGTATAGAATAAAATTTAATAATGAGTGATAGTAAAAAGAGTTATTATTCTTGTTAATGAGCTATAGTTTAAATGTCATAGTCTCTCCATACTCAATTAAGAGGTCACGGATTCGGGTCTCTCTATTTTTGATAAAAAAAAAGAGTTATTATTCTTTATGTAATAGGGTTTAAATTTTTCTACATATATTTATATTATTTGTATTTTTTATTTAATTCGGATTTTTTTTATATTTTTTCTTAAGATTAATTTTAACATTTATAATCATATAAAAATACTTTAATATTATTTATAATAATATTATTTTTTTTCTAATTTTATTTAGTTATTTTTTTATTCTTTTTTAATTAATTTTTATCCTATTATTATATAAAAATACTTTAATATATTTTAAATTCACGTAACAAAATTGTTAGTGCAATTAACTTATATTATTTTATGTCATATTTCTTAATGATATAAAACATAAAAATATAACTTATCGTCACATAAATACTTAATAAAGTAAATTAATTAAAAAAATATTTAAAAATATATAATTTTGTATTTTATTAGATATAAAACCATAAAAAATTATGAAAAAATTATAAAAACTGAGATAATTCTTTTATTTGACAAGTATTTATTAAATTTTTAAATTAAAAAATTAATTATAGTTATATCTATTATCAAATATATAGCATTATATTTGATTATACAATATTTTAATTTTCGGCCCATCCACTCTTAGATTTCTGGATCCGTCCCTGTCTTTGAGTTTCTTGAGCTTGAGAATCGCGACAGGTTTTTGAAAGGACTACCTAAACAAGTCAGCAATGCTGCTTGTACTCCAAGCAACTTCACTGCCAACACGGCAGGGTGTTCTGGTGGGTAAATTATCTCTGCTGAACAGAATTGCATAAATGTTTTTCTTATGGAATCAGTTTGTTGAAGTTTTTCGGTTAAGACTTGGCCTCGATCCGAAATCCGGATTGTGTCTCTGAGGTTTACCACCATATGGGAAGTGGAAGAAAAAGAAGAAGATGATTCTTCACATTCCTTTTTGTTTGTTCACTTTTGAAAGATCCAGTAAAAATGTTATTCTAGTGTATTTCAAGTTAAAGGAACTGCACTCAAATTTAACACAATTTATATTGCATTGTAATTAGTATCTCATATTCATCCAGTATAATCATTATCATTAGAATATCAAAGAACGTATGAGAAAGGAAGATAATCACTATAATCATAAATTCATAAATTCCTAGTCTTTTTACCTGATTTTTAGTTAAGTTGTAGCCAGAGTTCTTATTAGGTTTTTGCATTGACTTGTCAAGTTATTGTTTTTCTTTCCATCATTAGGCAGAAAATTGTGTTCCTCGTCATCTTCTGTGACCCCTCTTCGTCATCATCATCCTCATCATTAATATAAGCCTTGTTATAAGCCAACATTCTGTCAGGCTGCTTAGACATCCATATACAGAAGTCATAAAAATTATATAAAGAACTTTGTTTTGACATTGTTTTAAAAATTTGAATAGAAGATTAAAAAATGATGAAGATAATCAATCTATTGCCTCATAATACTGCTGTAGCATTTCTCAAGTATGCAATAGTTCTCAATAACTCCTTATTTGTAGGGTACTACAAATTCAAAGTTTTAAACACAGAAAACATGTATGTCAATAAAATAAAATAAGACAAAATAAAAAAACTCTGAAGGCACAGATCATATATAAAATTTAACAAAAAAAGAAGTGTCAAGCAGTGTCTTGCCTCAGTTTGTTTGCCTGGTATTCTTGCTACGAATGATCCACGGCGTAATCTCCTGTATATGATTGGATTTGGTTGTCTTGCCTTTGTCATTTCATGATATTGCAAAACCAAATAAAGAAGCCAGTGAATCAAAAAAAGTCAACTATTGCACCTTCAAAGCTGGAAGATGCACAAGGTAAAATACATAGTCCATAAGATACTAATGTTTTTTAATTATATGAGCATCTATTGATCCATGTCCATTGAAATTGACCTTACCTAATCACAAAATGTCTAGTAGTTCTTGATTCTATATATAACAAGATTGAATTATTCAACTTTGAGCGAATGCAAATAATGCACTTCATCTCTTCATATGAGTGACATGAATATTTTTTTCCCTCCTATCATTGGTTTTAAGCTGGTCCTAAAAAGTTTTTTATTAAATAAAAGTTCTTTATTAAATAAGGAGTATTGTAAAAAAAACCCTAAACAAGCCCTGATAATTACCTCGAAAGACAACGAGGTTCTTAACAAAAAAAAATGCCCTTACCGACCTCTGATCTTTACTTTTATGAGACTGATTAATCCATGTGGCAAAAAAAGTCAATGTTTTTTTTTTGGCACAGGAGCTAATCACTCCCATAAAGTAAAGATCAGGAATCGGAAAGGGTATTTTTTTTGTTAAGGGCCTCGTTGTCCCTTCGAAGTAATTGTCAGGGCCGGATTAGGGATTCTCTCAACAAACTTTATCTCTTCATTTATTATATTTTATATCAATAGCTCAAACTTAGAGTTTAGAATTTAAAATTTAGGGTTTAGAATTTAGGATTCAGAGTTTAGGGTTTAGAATTAAGAGTTTAGGATTTAGGATTCAGAGTATAGAGGTTAGGCTTTAGAGTTCACGGAACGCTACACTCTTTACTTTCTCCAAAGTTCATCAGAATTCACCTTAGTTTTACAGCATAAAAATGAAATAGAATGTTCTAAACAATAATTTAATTACATAGGTTTAATAATAAAATTTTAAGATTATTATTATTGTTGTCAAAATACTTCCTCAAATACTAATAGCTCTTAACACAAACTTGATTCAAACTAATCTGAGTTGGAACAAAGCCTTATTATTGAAAATTTTCTTAATCATTTTCACAGCAAGGAAAAAGAATAAAGGGTTGGGGAAGAGCCAAACCCAAAATGTATAATGCAAGCAGCCTAACTTGATAATTATAGTAGATTCCACCCACGGCTTTGAAAAAGAATGCTGCAATTCATTTTATTCACAATTCCAACACTTCTATTACACTGCAATTGCAGAGAAAAAAAATATTGAGATGTTGACTTATAACTAAAAAATCAAACTTTCTCTGGGCCATCAGCACCAACTTCACAAGTACAGTTACAATAATGATCTTCAATGTCAAAGGAATGGTGATGAGTAATCCATAAAAGTGCATGAATCAAAATTATAGGAACAACAATAGCTAAAGTAACAACAAGATGAGTCCCAGCTTCAGTCACCACAAGCATCACCACAGTTACAAACACTAACAATGACATCACAAACCTTTTATCTATAACTTTGTGAAGCAAAACAGAATAAGGGAATGCCCTTAGGATTAAACAGTAAATGGTTATTACATATGTCATTATAACCAAAATAATCAATGAAACTTTATGCCGGGGATGAAGACTATGAAGAGTATGATCCAAAAGAATAATGTGTAATATAAACCAAGATTCCCTAAGTTCCTCATGATTCTGATTGCTGCAGCTTCTGAAGTTAATGGCATGTTAAAGGGATAGTATATTTTGATGTCAGTGTAGAGTTTTTCATGATTCTCTTTAAGTTCATGAGATTCAACTTTGGATGAAGGTTTTGAGGAGGTTGGTATTCTTTAGCTAGTTCCAAAATTTGCCATAGCATATGAAGTATGAAATTTGGAATATCAAAGAAGGGCTACGTAGAAAAAAAAAGGAACACTCTTTAACAACAATTACTGAAGCTAGAGGGTATTAGGTTCAATTGATGGCTGCTTGTGTTGCTTTGATTGTGAATTTGGTTTATTACAAATATGTAGAATATTGTGTCAGTTTCTAGTTAAGTGAACGAGGCATTTTGTCATTTAAGAATTTAGCAAATATAGAAGAAATTTCATAAAAGGAGAGTGTAATAACAGGGAACCTTCCTTTGTTGTTTCTGATGTTTGGTTACCCTAATATTCTGGCCCTACTTGTTTGTAGCCAAACATTTAAATTGTCTTCAGTTCAGTTTGATCAAGTACTAGTAGTGAAAGTGGTTTCAATCTGATATTTGTCTTTTTCTTTTAACAAAATTATGTTTAAATGGATAAGAATGAGAAATCCAAATTTATTTCTTGATTGATAGTTTCATGAAAGAGGAGTGCTAGGGGCCAGCAACTTTTGTATTTTGTAATCATCAATTGACCATCAATAGTGTTTTTAATGGTGTGAGATTAAATCCAATGGTGTGGAATTATTCAATTTTATTTTGATGGTTAAATGCTGGCCAACTTTTTAAAAAATTGCTGGTCTCGGAGACTTTTCCTTTATGAAATTCTAAAGGAAAATGACAATGATTTTTGACATATACATACTTGGTTTTGAAGATAAGTGTGGTTCTAGTTAATAGTTATCATTAATAATAATAGTAAATATACTAACAAAAATACATGATAAAAAAGCAATCCTAGTTGGTATGATTGTTGCAAGTTTTAAAAATGTGTAAGCATCTCCTTAAATTTATGCAAATATTTTCCAAGCTTTAACGGCTCAAAATTCATTAGTGAAATACAACTTTATTCAAATAGTGAAGACCTTACGAATTAAAAGTAGGTTAGAGGACTGAACTAAAATGAATCCATGTTTCCCTTTTATTCTACTTTCATTTTTACTGCAAAGAAGGAAGGAGAAGAAATCTCAACCATAAATTGATCTCTAACAAGAAGAATTGGTTATATTTTAGCAAATCCATGACTGCATTTAAATTAGCTTCTAAAGCAACCCATGATCAAAAGCTTATAAAACACTTATTTCTCTGAAGTAATTTATTGCCAAACATGTTCCAAAACAGGTTATGGATGAAAAGGTATTTACAGCAAATGGTGAATGGAATGTTATATCCTAAATTTCCATATAGTAACCATCTGAATTGAGAAATAAATATAAGGATTACAAAAAATATCAACATAAATGATCCTCGTAACATAACAGATGGTATGGGAACATGTTTCAAATGGGATTCAGCATTCAACTGTATGCCATTCCTCTCGGGCCTTCATTGAGTGTTGCTGAGCAGAAAATTGATCACCTCTTAAGAAAGCATCAGCAGCTGCCCTAGAATGTCGAGATGCTAACCTGTATGAAAAGATAGGCTAAAATAAATTAATGCCTGGTGATCATTGTGAGAGTCTAAAACAGAAATAAAATCCTTTCAATCAAATAAGTTAAAGTTGAATCCAAAAAGTTTATTATCTCTATCATGGCTGAAGATTATAATTATTTAGTAAGATATGTGGATAGACTAATAAATCTAGAATTGAAAAATGGGCAAAAGATAATATTATTAGATGACACAAATTAATTAGACCTTCTGGATCTGATTGAATATGTAAGACAATAATATAAAAAATAGAAATTTCTATAGCAAAAAAATAAGTTAGCATTTATACCTCATCGTCTTCAATGCATCTTTTCGATGGCTAAGGTAGACATCATCCTCTTCCCATTCAGGCTCAATAAGAATAGAATTCAAGAAGCTCAGTTGGCATCTAAGATTATCATCATAAAAAAATTCATCCATCGAAGCATTTCTATCTGCAAAGACTTTACCATTATCTTCGAGATGACTAACACTTGAATTGATTGGATTGTCATCCTACTCCTTTCCTAACATTAGACTCTCATCAATGTTCTCCTTGCAGGGAACATAATATGAATTAGCTGCTCCAGGATCACTTGATACTTTGCATTCTTCAATGTTAAATGCAGAAGCCATTGTTTCCAATAAAGTTGCAGCCTTATCAACATCATTACTAACAGCGGCTAAGATACCCTCTATCAAGCTATCATCAGCCTAATGATGCTGCCCTTTGAGCTTTTTGATGGCAAAATCAGCATCATCCTGAGCATTAGTGGCACAATATTTTCCTCTAGAATCAGAACCTGTCATTGGTGTTTGGCTTTTCCCACCTTCTTTTAGAATGGGGAAATTCTGTATAGGAAGAAGTACTAAAGAGAAAGTCGCAGGAACATGGTTCGTCTTAACCAGTTTATCATCATTTCGTATTGAATTAGAAGCACCAATTGACAGAAATGAACTGAAATTACATCTAAAATGAACCAAAAATTAAATTTTGCATGAATTAAAATTACTTAACGATGACAATACACAAATAAACTCGTTTCAAAACAAGCACAGACCAAGTGTACCTTATTTAAATCTAGAATGAACTGAAATTACTTAATGTTTGCTTTCGAAAATAAGCATACAAACAAAAATGAATGATCAGAAATTCACTTAGAAATGAACCAAAATTACATCCAGAATGAACCGAAAATTAAATTTCAAATGAACCGAAATTACTTAAAATGACGATACACAAACAAGCTCATTTCAAAACAAACACAGACCAAGTGCACCTTATTTAAATCCATAATGAACCGAAATTACTTAATGATTGTATTTGAAAACAAGCACACAAACAAAATTGAATCATGAACAAAAATACATTCAAATCCATCAAGTGATTTTGCAGCATTATACATTTCTTCTTCTTTGTATGATTTTTTCATGTTTTTGTTATTGTTAAGAGGGTAAAATAAGAAGAATTATGAGAAGGAAAACCAAGAAGGAGAAGATGAACAAGACAAGAAAAAGAATATGATGAAGAGTTTTGAGGAGTTTTTTATTCTTGTTTCTTTTTTTTTTGTTTGATTTTTTTCTTTTTTCTTGGTTTTATTCCTCTTAAGAGAGGATGTGATGAGAAATAATTTTGAATTGTGAAGAACAAAGAGACCAAATGCACCTTAATTCACTCAGAAATGAACCGAACTTACATCCAGAATGAACCAAAAATTAAATTCTGAATGAACCAAAATTACTTAATGATGACGATACACAAAATAAACTCGTTTTAAAACAAGTACAGATCAAGTGCATCTTATTTAAATCCAGAAATAAATGACATTATTTAATGATTACGTTCGAAAACAAGCAAACAAACAAAATTGAATGATCAGAAATTCACTCAGAAATGAACTGAAATTACATTCAGAATGAACCGAAAATTAAATTTTGAATGAATCGAAATTACTTAAGAATGATGATACACAAACAAACTCGTTCCAAAACAAGCACAGACCAAGTTAATTTTGAACAAAAACACACTCAAATCAATTTTGGATTAGACAGTGTTATCAATATGACAAAAATTGATGACCGATAATAATAACGACAATAACGATAACGACGACACGTATTAGAAGAAGACGACAATGATGATAACGATGATGATCATGATGATGATGAAGGAGAAGGATGAAAAAGAAGGAGGAGAAAAAGAAGAAGATGTAGCATCAGGGGTGAAAAAGAATGTGCGTGCATAAATTTGAAACAAGAACAAGAAGAAGAAACCATGAAAAAAAAAGAGCATGAATCTAAAAATTTTGGTTTAACTTGGTTGATTAAATCAATTGAATGTGAAGCTTTATTGTTTGATGTCCAATATTAAAAGTATGTTTTATTGTTTTAATTTTGATGAAATAACAGAACTCGTAAAATAATGACAAAGACACTCTAATATTTAAGTTAATTTTGTATATCTTCTTATTATAAAAAATTAAAGGGTTAAGTATTTTTTTCATCCCTAAGGTTTGGGGTGAAAATCAAATTCGTCTCCGACTTTTTTTTGTTATTAAAATCATCCTCAATGTTACTAAATGTTTTAAATCATCCTTTTCATAAAAAATAATAATGCTTTGATGATTTTTCCCTTAAAACAAAAACAAAAAAACCCCTCTCTCCCACCCTCACCACTAACCCCCTGTCCCCCTGCATCAACGCACATCTCTTTCTCTCTCTTTCTTTCTCATCTCTAACACCATCACTACCATACCACCCACTACCCTTAACTCTAACACCAATCATAACTCTTCATCTATCACAATGTCAGCCACCCTCTCATCTAAATAACAACAACAAATGACAACAGCAATTCAATTTTGAAGTGAGAATCACAAACAGTTAAGCGGTGGCAGAATTAGTTCGATGGAGTGTGGAAGAGCTTGATGGCTTTGAATACCGGTGTCGTCTTAGGCAGAACTTGGTATCACCGGAATAACACCTACACTTGGTAGGCTCCAACGGCAGAAGCAACGAACCAACGGCAACCGCGATAAACCAGCGGCAACCGCGATAAACCAGCAGCAACAGCGGCAAACGCGGCAATAACCCCTCCTTCTGTTTCATACCTTCTCTCTCTCTCTCTTCGGTGAGCCAGTGGCAGCAGCAGTGACTTTCCTTCTCGTTGTACTTCCCGTCGCATCCCTAAACCCTCACTTTTTTTTTGGGACTTGTTGAGGTCTGAGTGTTATTTTGTGTTGGGTGTTGGGTTGTGTTGGGTAAGGGATTTAAGTGAAAAGAGTTAAGGATAATTGGTGGTGGTGGTGATGGTGGTGGTAGTGGTGAAGAGAGAAAAAGAGAGAGAGAGAGATGATGATGATGAAGATGCAGGGGGACAGAGGGAGTTAGTGGAAAAGAGGTTTTTTATTTTTGTTTTAAGGGCAAAATTGTCAAAGCATTATTATTTTTTATGAAAATGATGATTTTAAAACATTTAGTAACGTTGATGATGATTTTAATAATAAAAAAAGGTCGAAAACGAATTTAATTTTCACCCTAGACCTTAGGAACGAAAAAAAGTACTTAACCCAAAATTAAATTTACTTTTTTCAATTTACTTGTCTCCTTTATAATCATTATTCTTCTTTTTGTTTTCTTAAGAAATATTTTTCTTTCGTAATATTTTTGAAATTCAAAACCATTCTCACGTACTTGTTATGAATGCCTCAGGAATTTGGAGAATCCAAGATTCTATATTTGGACCTCCTTTGTTTATGAATTTTTACGAGTAATTTTGGTTTCACTACTTTGTTATCTAAAAATTTTGGACTTAATCTGGAACGATATATTTTCTAGTGACATTTGAAGAAACACCAGCCGTACATTAAAACAAAAATTTACCTAAAAATATAGTTTTATATATTGCTTTTTAAGACGGTTAAAATAAGCCAAATTCGTTGAGGCTGATATTGTTTATCCATTTAATCGAACCAATATTTGTATCTAAATTTATGCCTATTTAAATATTAGGTTAAACGTACAGCCTGTTTTTCTTTATTTTTTTTTTTTTTGTATTTCTAAAAAAATAGCATTTTTTTTCAAATATTCTTCTTATTCGACTCAGTGTTGTAAGAACTGGACCGGATTAGCCGGTTCGATTGGATTGGCTTGTTCGACCAAAAAATCGATAAACTGAACCTTCAACCAATCCAGTCCAGTGATATAATTATTTAAGAATTAGAATCGATAAAAACCGAACTCTTTATTATTGTAAGTTCTCCTTACCAATAAACTATGTTATTCCTTATTACTTTATATGCTAATTAATAATTATATAGTCAAAACATACAATAATTTTGTTAATATTATTTTAATTTATACTCACTTATATTTAAATTAATTATATTTTTTATTATTCATAATTATTAATATAAATATTATTAAACATATATAAATAAAAATATCAAATATTTTTATTAATTATAATATCATTATTATTTTTTTAATATTTATTAAATATTATTTTTCAATAAAAATAATATAATAAATATAAACTAATCAGTTAGTTATTGAAATAAAATATAATTATTTTAGTATGAAAATAAAATTAAAAAATCTTTATTATAAAAAGATACTAGAATTTTATATATTTATTTAATGATAACTGAATTATAACTTGTTGATTATAATTTGTTAAATCTTGATTGTTTTTAAAATATTAGTGAAGATATCTATTTTAAATTTTAATTTTAGACTTTTGACTATTTTATATTTTTTATTTACGTAGGACCGATTCTATCAGTTCAACTAGGCTGTGTTTGTTTCTGAGAACAGGACAAGACAAGAAACTGAGAACAAAATATAAAGGACAGAGACATAGAATTTAGTGTTCTTATATTCTGTTTGGTGATAAAATAAAACAAATGATAAAAATCTAATTTATTCTCATTTTTTCATTCAAAAAATTTGAGAAGAAAAATATAATAATAAAAAATATAATTATAAAAAATTAACAAGAATAATGAAAGAAAAAATGAAAAATAAGTTGTATCATTTGTTAGTGTCTCTGTGTTCTTTCTGTCAGAATGGACATAAAATACACTAATTCAGTGTCTCTGAACACAATATCTCTGTCCATGTCTCATCTGTCAAACACAATTTTGTCTCAATGTCCATGTCTCAGTGTCCTGTCTCTATGAACAAACACAGTTCTACTAATTTATTAGTTGAACCAATAAATCAATGAACCAGTATTCTGACCAATTTAATTACCGATTCGAGTCTTACAACCATGATCCGACTCCAACCCATCAACTAAAAATAAAAAGTAAAAAGGTCACTGATAAACCACTATTTTATGGTTTATATTGTGTTTAATTGTGTGGTTTTATCATGATCCTTACCCACTTATTCATTAAATTAGCATGCATTTAGACTTCCTTCCTGAATTTATTACATGTTTGAAAACTGCTTCCTAGAGACTTTAATTATTTATTTTTAATTCTCCTTTATTCCATTTGATGCCGTGATCTGTGTGTTAAGTGTTTCAGACTTTATAGGGCATGAATGAGTTGGAGATTGGAAAGGAAGCTAGCAAAAATGGAAGAAACACAAGAATTTGAGGAGATAACCAGCGAGAAGTGACGCGGTCGCATGGCTCACGCGACCGCGCGAAGGAGAGCAAATCGCAGTGACGCGGCCGCATGGCTCACGTGGCCGCACGAATTGGAAAAGTTCTGGCGACGCGGTAGTGTGGACGACGCGAACGCGTGGCGAGGAAAAGCGCGAATGACGCGTCTGCATGGATGACGCGATCGCGTGACATGTGCGATCTGCATAATCTGCAGAATTCATTGGGGGCGATTTTGGGCCCTATTTCGACCCAGTTTTCGGCCCGGAACAGCAGACTAGAGTCAGAGAACATGCAGAAACAATTAACACATTCATTCGGAGACAGTGGCAGATCTAGTTTTACTCTCTTAGGTTTTTCTCTCTAGGTTTTAGAATTTTAATTTTCAATTGGTCTTAGCATTGGAACATTGAGAAGAGTTATTTCCTCATCAAGACTTCATCATTCTAGTTTGTTTTCTTAACTTGGTTTCATTCTTCTATGTTCTTTGTTTTGTTCAATTTTGTTATTTGAATACTTTTATGATTAATTAATGCAAGGATTATTTCTTTTTAATTCAATTTCAATTCCAATAATCATGTCTTCTTTTAATTCCCTTTCATGTGTTATAGATTCTTTATTTACAATGCGTGAGTAGTTTCCTTACTTGATGGGGAGTTGATTAAAAGGAATTCTTGAGTTGGAAGGAGTGAAGGAAAAATTTGTAATTGGGTTAAAAGTTGGATTGCTATCCTGTCACCAACGCCAATCCCTTTGAACTAAGTGGGTTGCAACTTGTGAACAGATTTGACATTCCAGCTTGTTTGACTTTCCCTTACTTGGTAAAGGATAACCAAACAGAACAGCCATTAATTATAAATTAATCTTACATTCACTCCACCAATAATAGAAATTCCAACCAATCAACTCCCAGTCAAGGCTTTTATTCATATTATTTAACTTTCCTCAATTTACATCCCAATTTACTTAGCTCAACTTCTTGGAACATCTGATTAATAAGATAGCACACTTTTCTGCAACTCGTTGGGAGACGACCTGGGACTTAAAACTCCTAGTAATTTTTAATTTAATTCTCTGTGACATATTTCTAAATTGATAGGCAGATTTTCGGTGAGTTAAGAACTATACTTGCAACGTAACTATTTTAATAATTTTTAATTCACCAGCTTCTGCGTCTCATCAATTTTTGGCGCCGTTGCCGGGGAGTTGCAATAGAGTGCTAATTTTATTAATTAGAATTTATTTATTTGCATTTTATTTTATTTTGCTACTATGAGCTGCATGTTTCTTCCGTCAAATGACGCGTTCACTTCCTGATCCGCGCTTGCTAATATTCGATCTCGAAATTGAAAGGACAATTTCACGAATAAGGCGAGAACAGCGTCGGTTAGCCCGCTCTGAGGGCGGATCTGAAAGTGAATCTGAGGAAGAAACCAGCCCCCGTTCTACTGATTCGGTTGTTTTACGTGCAGAAAACATGGCAGCTAGGAGAGTTACCATCTAGGAGGAAGGAGCCCCTAATTTTACAATGCAACCATTTCAAGCGCATCATCCAGCGATGGCTACAGATTTTGAAATAAAACCCGCACTGCTAAATTTGATGCCCAAGTTTCATGGCCTACCTGCTCAAGAGCCTATCAAGCACTTGAGAGATTTCCAGGCAGCCTGTTCTACTGTCAGGCGTGATGGCACTGATGAAACTTCAATTTTGCTGAAAGATTTTCCATTTTCTCTTGAGGGAAAAGCAAGAGAGTGGTACTACACTCAACCTCTAGCAAATGTATCCAACTGGGATACACTCAGAAAGAAGTTTCTGGAGAAATTCTTTCCATCTGAAGTTACTGATAAGCTAAGGAAGGATATCTCCATAATTGTTCAGGATGACAATGAGACTCTCTTTGAATACTGGGAGCGCTTCAATAATCTTTTGGAAGCATGCCCCCACCACATGATTGACAAGATCGTGCTACTCAGCTATGTTACACAGGGTATGAGGCCCCAAGATAAGACCATACTGGAAAGTGCCAGCAATGGGTCTATGAAGAAGTACAAGACCACTGATGAAGCTTGGCAATTGATTAGTGATTTAGCTGAATCCACTAGGAACCACAGACAAAAGCAAGGCCATTCAAAAGCTGTTGCAGAAGTATCTTCTAGCAGAGAGACTGCTGCTCTAACTTAAAGCATCTGTGAAATGACCAACTTGCTGAAGCAAATACAGTTGAATCAACAAGCTCAGCAAGCTCAACCTCCACCACAGCAAAACCAACAACTAGTCCCACAAAGAATTTGTGGAATCTGTGCTGATTATAGCCATTACACTGATGAATGCCTGCAGCTCCAACAAGAAGACAACATGGTGGCATCCACTCACAACTTCTATGACCGCCCCAACCAAGAGTACAATCAAGGTGGAAATAATAACCATGGATGGCAGGACAATTCAAACCAGAATTGGAGGGACAACAATAACAGAGGAGGCAGAGATAATCAGGGAAATCAGAGGTGGAACAATAACAACAACAGGCAGCAAAATCAACCTTACAGAGTACCTCACCTGAGGCAGAACCAAGGACCATAGAACAATCAGCAGCAGACCTCTCAATTTACCCATTCTTCTTCACCTTCTACTGAAGACCTACTGCAATCTTTTGAGAAAAGACAACTGGCCATGGAAAGTAACATCATGAATAGTATTAATGCCAATGGTTTCACTTCTACTATGCAAGCTTTTATGACACAGCTTGGATCAGCACAAAATTCCAGTAACCAACCTTCAAGCACCACTGGAATCCCCTCTCAACCATTACCCAATCCAAAGGGAGGCATTAATGCTATCACCCTGAGGTCCGGAACTACACTGCATGAGAGGATTTAGGAGGAACCAAGCTCACCAGAATATGCCTCAGCTGAAGAGGTGGTAGAAATCGAAGATGTTGAAGAGGAAGAGGATATACAGGACATAGCTGAAGAAGAGATAGCTCAACCACAGGAGGAAGCACCAAAAAGCGCAGGCACCACAGAAAACACTACTCCCGTTCTATTTCCACAACTTGCAAGGAAGCCCAGGAAGCAACTGGACCCCGATCCTAAAATGGTAGAGATATTCAAAAAGGTTGAGGTAACTGTTCCCCTTTTTTATGTTATTCAGCAGGTACCTAAATATGCAAAGTTTCTAAAATACTTATGTATCCATAAAGACAAAATTAATGAATTAGAAACTATTCCTTTAGGTAGTTCTATATCTGCTTTAATGGGAGGATTACTTGAAAAATGTAGTGATCCAAGTCCTTGCATAGTTAGTTGTACTATTGGTGGTGTAGTAATTTATGATTGCATGTGTGATTTAGGAGCATGTGTCAGTATAATGCCTTTGTCTATATATGATGTTTTGAGGCTCCCTCCCTTAAAAAGGTCGGCAGCTCGTTTTGTGTTAGCAGATAAAAGCATTATTACAGTGGCTGGAGTTGCTGAAGATGTTTTGGTGAATATTAAAGGGCTCACATTTCCCACTGATTTTTATATCTTGGAGATGCCCCACAATGATTCAGATAAGCCATCATCAATCCTACTTGGAAGACCATTCCTGAAGACATCAAAATTCAAATTGGATGCTTTTTCAGGAACATACTCCTTTGAAATAGATGGCCGCATAGTAATCTTCAATCTGAATGGAGTCATTGACATTCCCCCAGAAGATCGTTCTATCTTCCAGTGTGATGTCATAGACGAAAGTGTGGCTGAAATTCAAGAGGAAGAGTTTGAAAAGAGGCACACTGCACAAGGTCCCAGTGTGGGGACCCTCTTAACTGACAGTGAGGGCACTTCGCCATTTTCACAAGCCCCAGATAATCCAGAGCCTGCCCATGATCAAAAGTTAGAATTGAAACCTCTCCCTCCACATCTCAAATATGCTTATCTTGAGGATGAGCAGAAGCTTCCGGTTATTATTGCAAGGGAACTGACTTCTCAACAAGAAGAGCAGTTACTTGATGTACTGAGGAAGCATAAGAAGGCAATTGGGTGGAGTTTGGCAGACATAGTGGGAATCAACCCTCAAGTCTGCGAGCATAGAATATTTCTAGAAGAGGGAGCAAGACATGTCCGTCAACCCCAGAGAAGATTGAATCCCACCATCTTGGAAGTTGTCAAAAAGGAAGTGACCAGACTATTGGAAGTAGGTATCATATATCCCATTTCAGACAGTGAATGGGTAAGCCCAGTACAAGTGGTGTCCAAGAAATCTGGAGTCACTACAGTGAAGAGTGAGCATAGAGAGCTCATAGCAACTAGAGTTCAGAATGCTTGGAGAGTCTGCATTGATTACAGGCGTCTCAACCAAGCTACCCGTAAGGATCACTACCCACTTCCATTCATTGATCAAATGCTGGATCGCCTATCAGGTAAATCACATTATTGCTTTTTAGATGGTTACACAGGTTATTTCCAGATTCATATAGCTCCTGAGGATTAGGAAAAGACTACTTTTACATGTCCTTTTGGGACCTATGCTTATAAGAGAATGCCCTTTGCCTTGTGCAATGCACCAGCTACCTTCCAAAGGTGCATGATGAGTCTTTTCTCTGATCTTATTGAGGACTGTATGGAAGTTTTTATGGACGATTTTAGCGTTTATGGTGATTCTTTTAGCCTTTGCTTAGATGGATTATCTCGAGTATTAGATAGATGTGTTAACACAAACCTTGTATTGAATTTTGAAAAATGCCACTTTATGGTAAAACAAGGGATTGTATTAGGACATGTGGTATCTAATAATGGTATTTCTGTAGACCCAGCAAAGGTGAATGTTATTTCTAGTTTATCTTACCCCTCTTCTGTGAGGGAAGTCCGTTCGTTCCTTGGCCATGCAGGTTTCTACAGGAGATTTATTAAGGACTTTAGTAAGGTGTCACTTCCCTTGTCCAGATTACTGCAGAAGGATATTGAGTTCGAGTTCAGTGAGGATTGCGAACAAGCGTTTGATAAGCTGAAGACTGCTCTAACTCAAGCCCCCAATTGTGAGAGGACCTGACTGGAGTCAGCCGTTTGAAATCATGTACGATGCTTCCAACCATGCAGTAGGAGCAGCGCTGGCTCAGCACGAAGGTAAGGATCCTTTTGTTATTGCCTATGCGTCTAAGACTTTAGACACTGCCCAGTCCAATTATACTACTACTGAGAAAGAGCTTCTGGCTATTGTTTTTGTTCTGGATAAATTCCGAGCCTATTTACTTGGTACTAGAGTAGTAGTGTATTCAGACCATGCAGCTCTAAAGTATCTATTAGCTAAAAAGGAATCCAAACCAAGACTTATACGTTGGATACTGCTGTTACAAGAATTTGATTTAGAAATAAAGGATAGGAGTGGTAATCAGAATTTAGTAGCAGATCACTTGAGTCGCCTTGAACATATTAAGGATGATTCTACTCCTATAGATGATAATTTTCCTTTTGACAACCTGCAAGCAGTATCTGCGGTAATCCCTTGGTATGCACATGTTGCTAATTATTTAGTTAGCCGCACATTTCCTCCACATTTTTCTAAACATCAAAGAGACAAGCTGAAAAGCGAGTCTAAATATTATATATGGGATGACCCATATTTATGGAGATGTGGCGCTGACCAGATAATTAGATGTTGTGTGCCTCAATTAGAATTCCAGTCCATTTTAGAGGCCTGTCACTCATCTGAGAGTGGAGGACATTTTGGCCCTCAAAGAACAGCTAGAAAGATCTTAGACTGCGGATTCTGGTGGCCTACTCTTTTTAGAGACGCTGCTGAGTTTTGTAAATCCTGCCCCCATGCCAGAAATTTGGTAATATATCCAGGAGGGATGAGATGCCTCAACAATATATGCTCTTCTGTGAAATTTTTGATGTTTGGGCCATTGACTTCATGAGTCCATTTCCAAATTCTAATGGATATTTTTATATATTGTTAGCTGTGGATTATGTTTCCAAATGGGTAGAAGCAATTCCTACCCGCACTGATGATGCTAACACCGTTGTTTCCTTTGTGAGAAACCATATTATATGTCGCTTTGGATCACCACGAGCAATCATGAGCGATCAAGGCACCCATTTTTGTAACAGGAGACTAACAGGATTGATGAAGAAGCAGGGGATAATCCATAAATTTGCAACAGCTTACCATCCCCAAACTAATGGGCAAGCCGAGGTATCAAATAGAGAAGTTAAGCGTATCTTGCAAAAGATAGTAAAGCCTCACAGAAAAGACTGGAGCACCAGGCTACAAGATGCACTGTGGGCATATAGAACAGCATACAAGACGTCCATTGGGATGAGTCCCTTCCGCTTGGTTTATGGAAAAGCTTGTCATCTCCCAGTTGAAATAGAACACAGAGCCTTCTGGGCAGTTAAGGAGTGCAACATGGGAATTGAGAACACCGGAGCTGAAAGGAAGTTGCAACTGCAGGAACTGGAGAACCTTCGCCTAGAAGCTTATGAGAACTCCAGAATTTACAAGGAAAAGATGAAAGCTGTGCATGATCAGAACATCAAGAAGAAAGAGTTTCAACCTGGAGATTTTGTCCTCCTTTACAAATCTCGACTAAGGCTCATGCCCGGTAAGTTGAGATCAAAATGGGAAGGTCCATACAGAGTAGAGAAGGCTGAACCGTACGGAGTTTATCACCTAAGCCATCCTTCAAGCTCTGAACTTATTAAGGTTAATGGACAACGCCTGAAACTGTACCATGGTGAGAAGGTGCAGAAAAATAAGGAGCTTGAGATCTTCCGCCTGGAAGATCCCCACATAGCAGCTGATTGAGCTAGTGGAGCGTCCAACTTACGGACGTTAAAGCAAAGTGCTTGGTGGGAGACAACCCACCGCGGTATGATCGTTCTTTTCTTCACTTTTAGTTTTTCTTCTTTAATAACTCTTCTCTTTATTAGTGCTTTTGTGCTCTTTCATTTACATGTCTTTATATTTCCAAAAAAAAGGGTTTTTTGCCGTGCGACGCGATCGCATCAGCGACGCGTCCGCGTCGCAAAGAGGGTGGAGAAAAAAAATAAACGAACAGAGAGTTCGGCTGGAGTCTGGCAGGAGGCGTGCCAATGGCACAAATCGACCCACGCGACCGCGTACCCCACGCGGCCGCGTGCCCTGAATTTTCGACGTAAAAGGGTGCACACTGAGATATTGTGCAAGAGTAGTGCTGGATTGGTGCTGGAAGCACAATCCTTATCACGCGACCGCGTCGCCAACGCGGCCGCGTCACCCATTTTATAACGCACACTCATGCGATCGCGTGACCCACGCGATTGCGTCACCCAATTTTGGCAATTAAAATAAATCGAATAGAGAGTTGTGCTGGAGCGAGGCTGCACTCGCGCCAGCAGCGTAACACGGATCACGCGACCGCGTGACTGACGCGATCGCGTCCCCTTACCTGACGCGCACCCACGCGGCCGCGTCGCATGCGCCGCACAGCTCAACCTAAATTGCCAAATTATCTTATCTTTCTCTCCCCCAAATCCTAATTTTTCTTTTCCCTCTTTATTTCTTCCTTCCCCCTTCTATCTCACCTTTCACTCTCTATCTTTCTCACCACCATTAACAAGGTTTTACCTTCTTCTTCCTTCTTCTCTTTTCCATCATTCTTATTATATTATATACATTTTTATTTTCTTTTTCCCTCCTTTTTCTTTTCACTTTTGTATTTCATTTTCTTCTTTCCCTTTTTACATGGTGCTAGAAAATTTTTGAGTCATTATCCCTCATTATATGCTTGTGATTTGTTACAATTTATTTGACAATTATTATTATTTTTAAGGGGATTGCTTGCATGTTCAATTTCATACTTTTTATATCTTACTTACCATGCATGCCATGTGTTTGTGAAAAAGCCTGTATAGCCCTATGCACTTTTCTACATTACTTTACTCTACTATTCAATGCTTGCTTTTCACAAATTCTCCTTATTATTTTATTAATTAAATTCAATTGTCAATACAAACGTGATGGTTTGTTACGAAGTAATGCTTGGTCTATGCTACTCATGCCCTTTTCCAGCATGCCAATAAACACCTTGCATTCACTTGTTTTTATCTGCACTAGCTATTTTTCATTAATGGCTTTTCATATGTACTCGAGAGCATGTGTTAATGTCATCTACATTTTGCTGTGCATCATTCACCCTCTTTTCCGTTTCCTTCCCTGCTGTATGTCTCCTTAAATTTAATTTTCTTTCTCTTCCCTTCTTTCAGGATGGCCACCAAGAAAGAAAAGGAGAAAGCAACTTCCAAACCACCAGCAAGAAGAGGAACTAAAAGAGCATTAATGGCAGAGCCTTCTTCAACCGCCGTCAAGCCCTCAACAAAAAGAGTTAAGCGGATAATAAAAGTTGACAAAAAGGAGAAAGCCTTTCCAGCAAAGGACACTGCGCGATTTCCCAATCGCTACTGTGAGCAGAAGTTTCCTATCATGGCAGAAAGGAATTATAACAATGAATACCTTCTTATCCTCCCGTCCAATATTGCCATCTTTGTTGAGCCGCAACTTGAGCGAAGACAATGGAGTTTCCTACAGAGACAGCCGAGGCAGGTCAATCTTTCTTGGGTAGTTGAGTTCTACTCCAACTTCTACATGCCGACCCTGCAGTCTGTTTATGTCCGGCAGAAGCAAGTCCCCATCAAAGAAGAGGCCATTCAGCAAGCTCTGAGTCTTCCCCCTATTCCAGCAGGAATGGACGTTTTCAAGTAGCCACCCTTCAGCGCTAGAGATACCAATTCAACTGGGACTCCGTTCTCGGAGTCATCGCATTACCTGGCCGCCGTTGGATCTACAGATACCACCGTAACCGTCCTAAGGGAATCTTGGCTTCAACACTTACCTTGGAGGCTCGCGTATGGGCACAGATCATGTCCCATTACGTCTTTCCGAGCACTCATGAGTCCTCCTTCACTGCAGACATGGCTGTTCTACTATGGTGCATCCTTACAGACCAACCTCTGAATCTCGCAAGACATATCCGGAATGCTATAGAACACGTGCAAATTACGGGCAACTTACCTTTCCCCGCCTTGGTCTCAGATCTTGTCTCAGCAGCCGGAGTCTCCTACAGAGCTGGGGACACCAAAGCCATGCTTCCACGGGATGATCAGTATGTCCCTAACGGGAAATACCTCAGACTCTCAGCAGCCACTACAAGCCTTCCTACTACTCCAGTTGAAGATAATCCTTCTTCAACACCACAAACATCTACAATTAAGAAACTGCTCCAGCAGATAATCGAACGGTTGGATCGGCAAGAACAGAAAGCAAAGATGAGAGAGCGCCGTAACGAGCGCCGATTCAAACACCTCAAGGAGCTACTCAAGGGACATTTCAGAGACTCAGACACCCCGGACTCCACTTTCTTTACCAGCACAGGGAGCCATGACGGCCCCGCCTGTGGAGATACTGCTACCAGCCCACCCCTGTTTCTGAGAGATGGCACCGAGGACGGTGCAAAGCCTTAAGTGTGGGGAGGTCGGTCAGTACCTGACTTCCGGAGGTAAATTCTCTTCTCTGGCACCAATAATTAGGATATTTTAGTTAGATTTTCTTTCCTTTATAGAATAGAATAAATTGCATAGGTTAGGATAGTTGCATGCATGTTCTACTTGATCGAAAAGACAATAAGTTTCTTTTAAAAATCTATCTTTGGAAAAAAAATTTCACTAATTTTTCAAAATTTTTATGATAAATTTGCTTGAGTTGTATTTGGAACATGATATTTGAGTTAAAGAACACACAACCTGTGAAAGATTTGAGCCTTTATGAATGGTTACATTATTTAACCATAATTATTTCATTCTTGTGTGTTTACTTCTCTATGATTGTAATCTATATTTTGTTTTATCTTATATGTCCAATAGTTATTATATTTGCATGCTTGCACATGAATGAGGCCATTATTTGTTTAAACTCACTCATCCAAATTAAGCCTACCCTTTTCAATTACCTTTGTTAACCACTTTGAGCCTTTAATTCCCATTTGTTCGATATTTTACCACATTACTAACCTTAAGCCAAAAAACAATTGTATATCCCAAATTGAATCTTTGGTTAGCTTAAGATAGAATTGTGTGTGCTAGTTAAGTATGGGAAATTGTGGGAACAAAAGTTGTTAAGGGAATGTGTCATAAAAATTTAAGGGGAATTTGGATACCTACTCATGTGAAACTATAAGAATTAAAAATCTATGTGCATTAACAAGCTCTATTTAAAAAAAAAAACAAATAAAGAAATAATAAATATGAAAAATCAATAAATAAGGGGACAAAATTACCCCAATGTTGAATTCAGAATTCGAAGATCAATGCACATATGATAGAACCAAAAATATAAGTTGATACATGAGTATGGATTGAAAAAGGGAATTCTAGGTAGGTAGGTATGAACTTTAAAGATGACATTAAGTGTACACAAGTTATATTAGAGCTTGGGTTAATTAAAGATTCAATTTATTAGCTCACTTGACCAAATATACACCCCTGCCTATACCTTAGCCCCATTACAACCTTGAAAAGACCTCATGATGTTTGCATTGGGTATTAACTATTGTTGATTGGTTAGGAGAAGAACAAAAGTTAGAAAGCATGATTAGAGAAGGATAGAGTGACCACCCTATACACTAGAGATCAGAGCGTACATACATTATCAGTGAGGGTTCAATGCTTGAATTTTCATGTTCCCTGCTTTCACGAGCTATTTTCTTGCACTTTTATCTGTTTTATTGTGTAATGATAAAATTAGTGGAATTTGATTTGTAATTGTTTTGAAGAGCTTATTTACTTTTGATTAAGTGGACAAGAATCATATAGTTGCATTTATTTATATATATGTAGGTTTGCACTGCATTTCATGAGTTTCTACATGTTCATACTTATTTCCTTATCTCCTTCAATTAAGCATGAGGACATGCTAATGTTTAAGTGTGGGGAGGTTGATAAACCACTATTTTATGGTTTATATTGTGTTTAATTGTGTGGTTTTATCATGATCCTTACCCACTTATTCATTAGATTAGCATGCATTTAGATTTCCTTCCTGAATTTATTACATGTTTGAAAACTGCTTCCTAGAGACTTTAATTATTTATTTTTAATTCTCCTTTATTCCATTCGATGCCGTGATCTATGTGTTAAGTGTTTCAGACTTTATAGGGCATGAATGAGTTGGAGATGGAAAGGAAGCTAGCAAAAATGGAAGAAACACAAGAATTTGAGGAGATAACCAGCGAGAAGTGACGTGGTCACATGGCTCACGCGACCGCGCAGAGGAGAGCAAATCGCAGTGACGCGGCCGCATGGCTTACGCGGCCGCGCGAATTGGAAAAGTTCTGGCGACGCGGTAGCGTGGACGACGCGAACGCGTGGCGAGGAAAAGCGCGAATGACGCGTCCGCATGGATGACGCGATCGCGTGACATGTGCGATCTGCATAATCTGCAGAATTCGTTGGGGGCGATTTTGGGCCCTATTTCGACCCAGTTTTCGGCCCGGAACAGCAGACTAGAGTCAGAGAACATGCAGAAACAATTAACACATTCATTCGGAGACAGTGGCAGATCTAGTTTTACTCTCTTAGGTTTTTTTCTCTAGGTTTTAGAATTTTAATTTTCAATTGGTCTTAGCATTGGAACATTGAGAAGAGTTATTTCCTCATCAAGACTTCATCATTCTAGTTTGTTTTCTTAACTTGGTTTCATTCTTCTATGTTCCTTGTTTTGTTCAATTTTGTTATTTGAATACTTTTATGATTAATTAATGCAAGGATTATTTCTTTTTAATTCAATTTCAATTCCAATAATCATGTCTTCTTTTAATTCCCTTTCATGTGTTATGAATTCTTTATTTACAATGCGTGAGTAGTTTCCTTACTTGATGGGGAGTTGATTAAAAGGAATTCTTGAGTTGGAAGGATTGAAGGAAAATTTGTAATTGGGTTAAAAGTTGGATTGCTATCCTGTCACTAACGCCAATCCTTTTGAACTAAGTGGGTTACAACTTGTGAACAGATTTGGCATTCCAGCTTGTTTGACTTTCCCTTACTTGGTAAAGGATAACCAAACAAAACAACCATTAATTATAAATTAATCTTACATTCACTCCACCAATAATAGAAATTCCAACCAATCAACACCCAGTCAATGCTTTTATTTATATTATTTAACTTTCCTCAATTTACATCCCAATTTACTTAGCTCAACTTCTTGGAATATCTGATTAATAAGATAGCACACTTTTCTGCAACTCGTTGGGAGATGACCTGGGACTTAAAACTCCCAGTAATTTTTAATTTAATTCTCTGTGACATATTTCTAAATTGATAGGCAGATTTTCGGTGAGTTAAGAACTATACTTGCAACGTAACCATTTTAATAATTTTTAATTCACCAGCTTCTGTGTCTCATCAGTCACTCTATTTAATCCATGCGATTAAGTATAAATTGTTCGGACTGAAAATTATCATCCATAAACAAAATCAAATTAAATAAGCCAACCCGTATAACCCATGAATTTAGATGGATAAAACTTGTCCATTTGACAGCACGATTGTTTTCTCTATTCGTGCAAATTCAATTTTGTTTAATATATTTGATTGATCAGAAAAAAAGTTTGGTATGACAAACGAGCTGCATCATAGATAATGAATGTAAATAAATTGAGAATCGTAATAAGCTTATCCGGGACTAATTCCAAGTTGAATCTCAACAGTCAACAGGTATGACAATAAAAGATTGATTCTAAAATTTGATGATATCAAGTATTGATTTTAAAAAAATTTTATGTATTTAAGGTTTGTATAAGATGCTCCTCGTACAGGTTGTGAGAGAGATCGGGAACTGGTCGATTTTGATGGTGACGGGTCGGATTTCTGGAGCGGAGGGATAATTCCTACAAAGATATTTCGATACTCAAGTCAGAATGGATTTGAGAAGTATATATGAGGTGTAAAATTCGAGAAAAATTAATTTTTCAGTAAATTAAATTAATTAAAACTGAATTAATTAAGAATGAAAGACTGGGATATGTAGAGATTACTAGAATCTATAATTTAAAAATTTAATGATAAAATTTAGATTCGGAGAATTTTTCTGAGTAGAAAAATGTTGTTGGTAGCAGAAAAACGCATACTAGCGTTGAAATTGTCCGTACCGGCTTAAATATGTCCGGTACTGCGAGGGAGAAAAATTGAGAATGTGAAAATAATAAGAAAAAATATTTAGAATAGAATCTAAGCATTTATTTTAAAGGTTTTGGCTCGAGGTTGAGCCAAACGAGCCAAAAATCATCAATCAGGCCCAAGGCCAAAATTCATGATATATAATCTCATCACTTAGAGCATTTCATCATACCACACCCTCATTTTAGAAGGGGCAGCAGAAATGAAGAAAGGAAAGAGAGGAAAAACAAAACCTAGCCTCCACTATTCACTTCAATCTTCAAAACCTCCATAACTTTTGATCCGAAACTCTGATCACTGCATCGTTTGCAGCAAGGCGAAGCTTATCTCCTCCTCTTTCATTCTATGTGATTAGTTCGGTGAGTAACTAAAAATTACAACCCAAGTTTCTCTATCAATTCTGATTTTGTGCTTTTTGGCATGGATATTGAGGATTTTTTATGATTTTGATATTATAGGAGATCTCTAACTTGTGTTCTTGGTGGTTTCTATTGTCAATTTCAATGGATAAAGGTAAATATTTCTTTTCTTCCTCTTGGTTCATCAATTTATGTAAATCCTAGTTTTTGATATTGTGCCACATTATACAATATGGTGTTAGATTGAGTAATTAGAAGCTTGGCTTGGTGGAACTTTGGAAAGGAAAGCTTGGAATTATGACATTAAGGTATAGATTTTAGTTTTGAGTAGGCATTATATAAAGTTATGTAAAAACCTAGGTTACTTGCCTCTATGATAAGTTAAAAGGAATTAGTTGTTGATATATTTGAATAAGTGGTTGTATGAGTATTATGTTGGTTGAGGTATTTTGACATAAAATTGAGAAGTGTGATGTAATATTGTTACAATTGAATAATGTGATACATGTTGGCGTTATGTTGCATGAAAATGAGTATGTATGTTGGAGTTTTAATTTAGAATTGGACGTATGAATATCGTGATTTGTGAAAATTAAGTCGGACGCCGTGATAGGGTGAGAAATCCCCTATTTGGTAAGTAGATGTAAGTTGTGTGAATTATTATATGAGAATGATATGATTGATTATTGATTGATTGAGAGTTTGAATATATGAATGTTGCATATTATTGATGAATATGGATATAGTTGATGGAATGTGTTAAATAAGTTGGAAGTGGGTTAATTTAGGCTTGAAATAGTTGAGAATTTATGAATGAGTGTTTGGGATGTGTAGAAATGGTCTTAAACTGGTTTAGGATTGAATTGAATTGAGAATGGATGGAATTAAAGGATTATGTGAAATTGGTAAAATCAAATTTTTAACCACGTTTGACTGGCTATAACTTGGCGCTTGGAGTTTAGAATTTGAATGAGATTTGTCTTGAATTAAAGCTAGTGGAAAGATCTTTAAAACCATCTAAGAATAAAGGAAAACCAAATTTTGTAGAAAAATTTATGAGAGTTTGAATTTAGGGGGGTTAAAACTGAATTCTACAGAAGTTGCAGAAAATTGAGGTCATGCGTACTCATGAGGGGTGTAACAAAAGTGAAATGATTTCGTGCGAGTTTCATGCGCACACACAAAAACAGAGTTGTGCGTATGCATGAAGAGAATGAGTTTGATTGATATTTGAGCTTCTGGGGTAATATGCAAGGATTGTGGTTTTGTCTCGCTTGCTCTCGGTCGGTATGAGCTTTCGGGGTAATATGCAAGGATTGTGATTTTGACCCACTTGCTCCCGGTCGAAACTGATACTTTGTTGACCCTCCGTCGCAAGATGTGATCGAGCACTTAGACCTTTCCAGATGAATCGCCTAACATTATTGATGAATGAATATGAGTATGAGCTTTGGGGATGCGCACCGAGGGATTGTCCAGGGTTTGCTACCGGACATGTCGGGTTTAGCTGTATAACCGACAGATAAATTCATTGGCCATAGGACAGGCATACATCATTCGTATTTGTGTGTATTATTTGGGTGTGCATCTTGTATCTGGTTTCCCTATTTGAATAATTGTATCTATATACTAATTGAACTAGTTGCTTTATCTTTTCTCTCTATTTGTGTATTCTTTGTATTGTCTTGTATGTGTTTGCACAACTGAGAGATTCCTTATACTGGTGGCAGTGACGCTGAGGGTTGTTCCTGATGAGATGTGATGATTGGAGGTTTGTGTGAAATTGAGATGAAGAGATAGATTAGAATCCCTTAGGCAAGTTTCCATATTCTGGTCAGTACGAACTCTAGGCTTGAACCTTGTGGGATTGGAGATTATGATTGCCTAGCGGGTTCATATAGTTTTACATAGTATCTATTTGGAATTATTGCCCTACTGAGAACCCTGTAAAGGATGATGTTCTCACCCGTTGTGGAAATTATTACTTTTCAGGTGCAGGTCCCAACGCTCCTCAGTGAGCAAAAGGTTTATCTGGAATGCAATGAAGAAGACCTTTTATTCTATTTTAATTTTAGACTCTCTCCTTCTTTTGGAAAAACTTATATGATGTACTTGTTTTAAAGACTTTCTTTTAGAGGCTTTTGATGTATCTTTGGAGAAATAGGTTATGTATGTCAACATGTTTTACTGTTATAACTCTAGCCGGTCTAATCTTTGCGGACCATATATATATATATATATATGTGTCAACATGTTTTACTGTTGTAACTCTAGCCGATCTAATCTTTGCAGATCGAGACTAGTATATATATCTTTATATCTTTACTCAAGTTTTTAATTTATCTACCTTTCTCTCGACGCGCTTATATATATTATCGAGTATGAACGATCGGCGAATTGTCTTTTATCCGAGGTATAAATCCTCTTACAGGCTTCTAGTTTAATATTTCTTTCCATACATAAGTATTTATATCCGAGTCATGTATCGTGTAACACCCTAATTACCCTAAGCCTTACCTCGCGTCGTAAAGTAAAGGTTAATCAAAGGTTACGACAATTCTAAAGCTTGTACATATGTATATAGAAAGAAATAATATATTCTATAAGCCAGATGAAGGATTTAAGCCCAAAAAAAGAATTCGAAAAGCGCAAAACGTACTCATGAAGCTACACTAAACGAGGCACAAGATATACGTACAGATATCAAGGTATATGTATATAGATATATCAAAAGATAATAATATAGAGTTCTAGCCGCCGCTCGCGGAATTTAAGCCGGCTAGTTACATACAGATATACAGAGTTTAAAAAGTAAAATAGCTTATACAAACTTCCTCTCAAAGTGAGCCTTTAGGCAAAATAAATACAAAAGTGAGAGATCTTAAACAAAATACTCAAAAGACTTCAAAACAAGATAGAGATCCTCCGCTCTGTCACCACCAAAGCAACTCACCGAGGTGGGTTGCGACCTGCATCTGAAAAACAACAACAAAATATGGTATGAGAACCAGAGATTCTCAGTATGGTAACAATGCCCAGTGATGTAAGATATAAGACTCTGGGATGCCAGAGGCAATCCTAGAACTTTATATCTGTTCTGAGGGTTACCTGAAACTGAAGGTCGATCTCGGATGAGATCTGCTGTGGTGGCCGAAGCTGTCGTGTCCGACTTGTTGGAACTGGTGGAGCTGGAGATGCTGCTGATCCTTTGTCACCGGAGGGTGGTGGTACCTGCAAGAGACTCCGATGCTTAAGTTAGCATGGGCTTTTAGCAAGTTTTTTGTAGAATCAGAGTATGAGTTATACCTGGGTGCTCCAGTGTATTTATAGTAGTGTAGAGTGACCTTTCTGGAGATAAGATAGTTATCTTATCTTATCTTATCTTTGAGTGAAGTCATCTTATCTTTTGGGGGACCACCCTTATCTTTCTAGGCTTTAATTGCCTTTATATTGGGCTACGTCCCTTTATTTGGGCCTACTTTGGCTCCTTGCAGCGATTTGGCCGAGCTCTTTCAAAAAAGCTCGGGTAATCCTGACCTGAAGAGGTCGGTCGACTTGTTTTTAATCAGCTCGGGTCGTATAGCTCGATCCAGGGCATGAACAGTGCCCCTGCTTGAGTGTGGTCTTCCTTTTGGAGTCGTGTTCTTTTGTAGACTTCGATCCCTTTGTTAGGGAAGCCGAGCTCGAGCATCTTGATCTCATTGTAGAGTTTCTATGACTGACTTGAATGCGGAGCATTTTTCTCACTCTTCTTAATTGCAACGCGCGTTTTGCGTTCCCTTGGAAACGTGCGAGAGTAAAACCCATTAACTCCTTTGCCGTTTCCTTCGTTTCCCTCTTTTGTATCTCATCTTTGAATTTTCAAAGCTTCTATCAGTTTTCTCTTCTCTTGCTTGCTGTAACTTCTTCTCTTCTCCGTTTTGGCATTTTTGCGCTTCCCTTTTCTTTTACTCGAGAGGTGATTGGCCGGTGTCGCTTGATTCAATCTCTGATTGTCTTTTCTTGTCTACAGGTTGGTTTTCTTCTTCTTTCTCTTTTACCTTCCACGCCGTTCTTTTCATGTTTGCATTGTTCTAATTTTGAAAAGTTTTTATCTTTGCTTGAATTCATTTTGCATCTTTCTCTGCTTTGTTGTGTCTGATTATCACTGTAACGTGTGCTCTGAGGGTTTCTTTGATTTTTATGAATTGCCATTTTTGTTCGATTGTAAGTTTGTAGTTTGAAGCAGTGAACTGTTTCTTTAAAAAAGGTTGGATCTTTCTTGATTATTTCTGCGTGGTCTTGTTTGATGTTTGATGGTATGCTGTTTTGTATGGCATGGATGATTTCCTTTAGATGTGAGGAAAAATTTCCTTGTGAAAAGATCGTGACTTTTGACTCCTTTTTTGTGAACTGTGACTTTCTTTGTGGGATGTCGCTGTCAAAAAAAAGGGGGGTCATTTCCTTGTTTGAGAGGTGTCGGGACATAGACTGTTGATTTCCCTCCTTTTATGGGTTCTTACTTTGTTATTGCCCCCAAAGGATGCCCCTGGACTTTCGTGTAAGTTCTGGAGTTTCCTTTTACTGCTGTTTCCGAGTCTTTCAACTTTTGCATGCTATTGTCCGAGTTATCTCCATATTTGTCCGAGATATTATTTGTTTTGTCTGAGCTGTTTGATTAGTAACCTATTTCTCTCTTTTCTTACTGTAGGACTAGTTGACCCATGTCTTCTCGCAAAAATATTATCGAGACGTCCTCCAAAGTCCCCGAGGGCATGTCTGACTGGCTGGACTCCCTCGTCTTGATGTGCGTTTCTGTGGTTAATTCTGAGTATTGCGTGCAGCTTAGGAGACATCACAGGGTTTGTAGTAATAGAGATCAGGAAAAGGATTATGAGTTGATAGCACCTGACCCTGATGAGAGAGTTTGTTTTCCTACTTTGATTCAGGTGGAACGCCCCTTCTTTTATGCTTATGACTACTTTTTTAGCTAAATAAACATCACCATTCCCTTTACTGCCTTTGAGACCGACTTGTTGTGGTCCTGTAATGTTGCTCCTTCCCAACTTCACCCGAACTCGTGGGGTTTCATCAAGATCTTCCAGTTGTTGTGCTAAGAGTTGGATGTCCGACCCTCTCAAACTCTCTTTCTTTATCTTTTCGTTTTGATGAAACCTGGGGCAGCTAAGAAGAAGGCTTCCTGGATTTCTTTCCGAGTTGTCCAGGGAAAGAAAGTTTTTTCTATGTATGATGAATCTTTTAAGGATTTCAAAAACTATTACTTCAAGGTCTGAGCTGTTGAAGGAGCTCGGCCTTTCTTCTTGGAACAGAATAATGAGCCTGCCTTCCCCTTATGCTGGCAACAGAATGTCGTAGTGTCTAGATATACTTGGGAAATGTTTGATGAGGTTGAGTAGGCTTTTGTACATGTACTAGAGGAGAATTGGGGGGAGCCTCCCCATCTCGATACAAAGAGGTTCTTGGAGAATCCTTCCCTCCTTCGAACTGAATTGGGTAGCTGCCGATTTTTTTTAGCTTTGTCTTTGTTGTTTTGTTTGTTTTGTCAATCCAGCTCTTTCTAACTTGCAACTTTGGTTTTGCTGCTTTATTTTTTCAGAGATGGTGAAGACTATTGACTCTATGAAGGCTTTTAAGAGGGCGAGAAAGGCAACTGCTGCCCAGAATATCTCAACCAAAGGTCCTGGGGAGGGATCTTCTAATGTTACGTTGAGGAGGTCGACCTTGGACACTTCTGGGCCGAGGAAGATTATCCCAACTCCCCAGGTTCATTTGGCTCCTTCTGATCCTATCCAGCCGACCTCTGGTGCTGTCTCTCCTTCTACTACTGGTCCTCCTCCAAAGAAGCAGAAGACTGTTGAACCTTATAATCTGGATACCCCTGACTTTGATGATGTGGGGTTTGTTGATAACCAGATCGCCCCTTATGGCCGACTTCCTATGGATGACGTGTCCATCCTGCACCATCTAGATTTCATTACCAGAAGTAGTGTTCGGATGGCGCACATGGGTGCGGCTTTGTTTCGCTCAATCTAAGACTCTACCGTCCATGCGACAAAGGAGTTTATGCTGGAAGCCAAGTCGGAGTATGACAGGATTAAGGGGTTGAAGGATGAGCTGGACGCTAGAGTTATTAAACTGGAGCTGGATGTAGAAAAAGAGAAATCCAGGGCTGTTGCTACGGAGGCTGCTGCGAATCTGGCCGAGGAGATGGCCAAGAAGTCGAATGAGAGTTATACCCGTACTTTATGGCGAGCTGTTGGAGGCCAGGGAGAGGCTGGAGTCTGCTCATACTGACTATGCTGAGCTCCAAGGTCATCTGGTGGGCAGTGTGATTGATGCATATGAGAACCTAAAAGCTCAGGTCCGAGTTCTTGCTCCCGAGCTCGACCTGAGTCTTTTTAGTTTGGATAATATTGTTGAAGATGGAAAAATCAAACCTGCCCCGGATGAGGATGAAGGAGAGGATCCTCCCCCTGTGCCTGATAAACCCCGTTTTGACGGTTTATCCTGTATTGATTTTAAGAGATTTTATCACCTTTTACCCACATTTATTCAATGAAATAGCATGGTTTTGTGATTGTCTCCTTATTTGTGCTTAGATGTGAAAACATGCTTTTAGACCCTTAATTTGATGGTTTTAATCTCCCTTTGATTCCACTAGATGCCTTGATATGTTTGTTAGTGATCTCAGATTGAAAAGGCTAGAAATGGATCAAAGGAGTGAAGAGGAAAGCATGCAAAGTGGAGAAATCATGAAAAGTCAAAGAAGTTGAACTCGCCCATAGACGCGCGCGCGCACCTGGCGCTTGCGCGCACCTGCGAATCACCCCATGGACGCGTACGCGTGCTGTGCGCGTACGCGTCGGTGCTAGTTTATGATTTTTTAATGAAAACGTGACCAACAAATTCTCAAGGGTTGTGGGGCCCAATCCCAACCAACTTTGGCGCCAAAGATGCTATTTAAAGCCAAGGATTGAAGAGCAATGGGGATGGCAATCATACACACTCATTAGGATTAGTTTAGAGTTAGTTTCTAGAGAGAGAAGCTCTCTCTTCTCTCTAGAATTAGGATTAGGATTAGGTTTAGTTCTTAGATCTAGGTTTTAATCTTTGCTTTCTTCCACTTCTATCTCTCAATTCTTTGTTGCTACATTCATCTTCTTCTATTCTTTTGTTATAATTTCCTTTATGTTGTTCTTATATTTTGTTGTAGATCTAGTATTGTTCCTTCTACATTCTTCCAATTCAATAAGAGGTAATTCATAATAATTGTTCTTCTTTGCTTTTCTATTGTTGATCTCTTGCCTTTGTAGTTGTAGATTCCTTTAATTCTTGCAATTAATAATGTTTACTTCTATTGCACTCTATGTGTTTGTTGAAATGCCTCTTCTAGATATAGTGTAGATTTTGTTCCTCTTGGCCTAGGTAGAGTAATTAGTGACACTTGAGTTATCTAATCCCTTTGTTGATTGATAATTGGAGAGATTGCTAATTGGTTTGGAGTGCACTAAAGCTAGTCTTTCCTTGGGAGTTGGCTAGGACTTGTGGCTCAAGTCAATTCATCCACTTGACTTTCCTTTAATTAGTAAGGGTTAACTAAGTGGTAGCAACGAACAATTCTCATCACAATTGAGAAGGATAACTAGGATAGGACTTCTAATTTTCATACCTTGCCAAGAGCCTTTTATAGTTGTTAGTTTATTTTCATTGCCATTTACTTTTCATGCTTCTTATCCAAAACCCCAAAATAACTCATAACCAATAACAAGACACTTTATTGTAATTCCTAGGGAGAACGACCCGAGGTTTGAATACTTCGGTTATTAATTTTAGGGGTTTGTTTTAGTGACAAACAACTTTTTGTATGAAAGGATTAGTGATTGGTTTAGAAACTATACTTGCAACGAGAATTCATTTGTGAAATTCTATACCATCAAAAATCCAATCATCAGTGCCGCCGGTTAAAGCCTCTGCAGCCGCGACTTCTTTAAATCCTTCTGCCAAAGTCGACCATTCCCAACCCGATCCGGATTGTGAGATACTCAATCGTGAGGATGGGACCATGGACGCGACTCCTTTAAAGACTATTCCTCCTTCTACAACTCAGGGTGCAGCTGCTGAAGAGAACTTGAACCCTTGATGATTTTTCTGTGATGTATTTTTTGTATAGCCCGATCTATGAACTTTTTGAACTATGTGTTCTTGTAATTGAGCCCTGGTGTGGCCTTGACATTTCAGTTGCTTTTCTTAGCAACTTTCTTTGGAAAAAACAAATGCTTTTGAACTCCTAAGGTCGACCTTCGGGTGGCCTTATGAGTTTTTATTGTATTAGCTTTTTGGTATGTTTGTTTGCAACCTTTGATATTTCCAGGAATCTTTAGAGTGTTGGACCTTGCTGTCCGACCTCTTTGATTGCCTTTGTGTTTGTTTGTTTCCTGCTTTAGTCGGAATGATCTTTGGGGCTAGCTTTGTTTGATGACTTGCTAATGTTCTTAAGGAACTTTTTTAGTCTACTCAATTTTGATGGCTTTTTGTGAAGTCGTGGCTTTTTAGGTCGAGCTGTGTCCTTTCTAGCGCACGCCTTTCGTTGGTCCGACTTCTCGTGTCGATCCGATCTGTAGCTGTTGGTCAACTTCACTTGTCGTTTCTTCTTAAGTTATTTTTAGTAATCCATTTTTATTTAGGACTGGCCAGACCTCTTTTTATGGATTACTTTTTATAACTTTTGTTGCTTTGATTGGTCGGGTCTGACTCCTTTTTTGTCGATCCTTTCTAAGTTATTTCTAGTAATCCATTTTTACTCAGACCTCGTCAGGCCTCTTTCTATGGATTACTTTTTATAACTTTTGTAGCTTTCATATCGATTGGTCCGACTTCCTCACGTTGGTCCATTCTAAGTTATTTTTAGCAATCCATTTTTTCTCAGACCTCGTCAGGCCTCTTTCTATGGATTACTTTTTATAACTTTTGTCGCTTTCACTGGTCTGGTCCGACTTCTTCTTAGTCGGTCCTTTCTAAGTTATTTCTAGTAATCCATTTTTACTCATACCTCGTCAGGCCTCTTTCTATGGATTACTTTTTATAACTTTTGTCGCTCTCGCATTAATCTATTTTTATCGCTTTTTCATCTTGCCGATTTTGTCGAAGTCGGGCGGCGAGTTTAGTTCTCGCTTGGCCGACCTTGTCGAAGTCGGGCGGTGAATTTTGTTTTCACCTTGCCGACCTTTGTAGAGTTTTGGACAATGAATTTGATTTCATCATGGTCAGGCGGTGAATTTGGTTTTTACCTTGCCGACCTGTAGCTTTGTAATCGGGCGATAGATTTTTGTGTTCAGATTAATGCGTCTTTGTAGAGAAACTTTGTAGAAAATCTGAAAAGTTTTATTCCAATAGAAAGTAGACATATATGCAAATAAAATATATACATGCGAGTGTTTACCCCTCTAAGTCAGGTAATTTTACAGATCTTGGCTTGGTGCCTCGTTAAAAAACCTTTTCAGGAAAAAGAGTGCACCTTGACCTAAGATCCTTATTATCTCTAACTATAATACCTTCTTAGGTTGCAGGCATGCCATGACCTTGGTAGCTCTCGCCCTTCTAGTTCGGACACCTTGTAGTAGCCTTTTCCGAGTACCTTTATGACTCAGTAGGGTCCTTTCCAGTTAGCTGCTAGCTTCCTCTCTCCTGATCGACTTGTTCCGATATCATTTCGGATTAAGATGAGGTCGTTGTTGGCAAAACTTCACTGTACTACCTTCTGATTGTATCTTGAGGCCATTCGACGTTTTAATGCTTCCTCCCTGATCCGAGCTCTTTCTCGAATTTCTGGAAGTAGGTCAAGCTCTTTCCTTTGAAGTTGGGAGTTGGCCTCTTCACTGTAGTGGATCATTCTGGGCGATCCTTCTTCGACCTCCACTGGGATCATTGCCTCCATTCCGTAAGCCAATCGGAAAGGTGATTCCTTTGTGGTGGAGTCTGGAGTTGTCTGATATGCCCATAGGACTTGTGGGAGCTCTTCAGCCCAGGCTCCCTTTGCGTCCTGTAGTCTCCGTTTTAACCCAGCCAATATGACTTTGTTAGCTGCTTCTGCTTGTCCATTAGCTTGTGGGTGTTCTACGGATGTAAATTGATGCTTTATTTTCAAGTCTGCCACCAACTTCCTGAAGCATGTGTCCGTAAATTGAGTTCCATTGTCTGTGGTGATAGAGCAAGGAACCCCAAACCTTGTAACAATGTTCCTGTATAAGAATTTCTGACTTGTTAGAACTGGTGGATGAGATATCCTGTGGTGGCCGGAGCTGTCGTGTCCGACTTGTTGGAACTGGTGGAGCTGGAGATGCTGCTGATCCTTCGTCACCAGAGGGTGGTGGTACCTGCAAGAGACTCCGATGCTTAAGTTAGCATGGGCTTTTAGCAGGTTTTTTGTAGAATCAGAGTATGAGTTATACCTGGGTGCTCAAGTGTATTTATAGTAGTGTAGAGTGACCTTTCTGGAGATAATATAGTTATCTTATCTTATCTTATCTTTGAGTGAAGTCATCTTATCTTTTGGGGGACCGCACTTATCTTTCTAGGCTTTAATTGCCTTTAGATTGGGCTACGTCCCTTTATTTGGGCCTACTTGGGCTCCTTGTAATGATTTGGCCGAGCTCTTTCAAAAGAGCTCGGGTAATCCTAACCTGAAGAGGTCGGTCGACTTATCTTTAATCAGCTCGGGTCGTACATCTCGACCCAGGGCATGAACAATATCCATCACAAGATTCATCTTAAAGCATAACCAAAACATTAAAACATAACTTGAAACCATAACATTAAAGAGGTATTATAACTTAGTGGATTTTTAATCTAACAACTCTCCGTTGTCCCACAGCCTTCACCAGCCTATCTATCCTCCATGCCATCTCTCGCCACCGCCTTCCGAACCTCCTCAATCCCAGTAGAATACACAATTAATATAATGCAAGTAAAACTCAAGTATAAGCATATATGTCAAGTAATTCGAATAAGCAATTAGGCATGTTATACAATTAGGCAAACAATACAAGTTGGCAAAGCAAGCAAACAGATAAAAGATGCACATGATGAATGCCTGTCCTATTGGCTGTGATATCACATTGTCGGTTCAACTGCCAACCTGAAACACCTCCATGGAGATGTCGCCCTTCGGTATCATACTGGGAACCCCCGAGATATCGTGCTTGGAACATGGTCCAGGATATAGTGCTTGCACACTCTAGTGATCCGAAGGGATGCGAGCGGGATACTCTTGCCACGGACCTCACATCTCAACGTAAGCGGGATTAACCACCATCCTTACGCCGTCGTCGCGACCTTGACAGGCAAGATTAACTGCCGTCCCTGCCAGGCGCATAGCATCTCATAATTCTCAGTATAAAATAGTGATTCAATGGTTTTCAGAAAATCATTTTTATTCAGTACTCAGTAATTCACCACTTTCACAATTCATTCAGAACTCATTAGTTCACCACTTTCACATTTCATTCATAACTCATTAGTTCACCACTTTCACATTTTGTTGTCAGAAATCACCAATACCATACGCCGCCTTCTCACTCAACCAAAACTGTCCTCAGTACTCCAGAAATCTAAGCCTCCGTTCTCTAACTTTTTACCAGAAATACCTAATTAGATTCATCTAGGACTTTCTCTATGTTTTGACACCCAAAAACAAGCTAAAGAGTCTTAGATAAGTGTCACGAAAGTTTACAAGCTTGCCAGGAAGGTGAAACAGTTAAAAACAAGATTTTTATTGAAAAACAGGGTAGTGTGCGTATGCATAGGGGTGTGTGTACACACGCCCAGCAGGATTTTCAAGAAGTGTGCGTAAGCATAAAGGTGTGCGTACGCATAGGAGTAAAAATTTCTAATCATGCTCATTCGCATAATGCGTGCGAACGCCCTCAACAGAGTGCACCTTCCAACGTGTGCATGCGCACAACTTGCAAAACTTCATTGGTTGTGTGTGTGCACAGAGCGTGCTAGCGCTCCCAACAGCAACCATATACCCGTGTGTGCGTGCGCACAAGGCTGTGCATGCGCACATTTCCAAAGAAAAATACACGGGGTGTGCGGGCTCACAGGGCTGTGCGTGCGCACACAAACCAGAAATCACAAATTCTGCAACATTCACAGAATTCAGATTTCAGACACCAACTTGCAACGATCATATCTTTTTCTACAAAATTCAGATTTTCACAAAATTTATACCATTTTAAAGCTTTTTAAATTATATTTATTTAATATAAAATACATTCAATTTCAAAAAACTGTAGCTCAAGATATGATCCGTCAAAAATCACTAAAAATCCATTTTTACCAAAGTTCCCTAAATTCTCAACTTACCAACATTTCCAACCAAAACCAAACCAAAACCACTCCAAACTCCAATATACCTCATAACTTACCTTTTGTGCCACAAATCACCATTTACACCAATTTCATTCACATTATACATTCCTCAACCTCAATTTATCAATTATTTCACACTAAAATATTTTTCACCCAACACAATCACCCATCATCATTATATCACCAACAATAATCACGATCAATCTCAATCTAAATCTTCAACACCATATTATCAACATCAACATCACAATTCATCAAAATAACCCAAATTATCAAATCATCATACATCGTCATACAACAATTCCAACAACCAGTTCAATTCAATCATATCATATGGGTCTCTAGCCTAAATGTCCAGAAATATTATATATTTCATAGAGAAAACCGAAACCATACCTTGACCGATTTTCAATATGCACTAAAACCCAATTTGAGTGCAATCAAGCTTCCAAACACAACCAAGCCACCAATTCAACTCCAAGTAAATGCCATTAATCACAACTTCAAGCTATATATATACGTAATTCATAGCTAATTAACCTAGGGTTCATCATAATCACAATTTCACAAGGGTTAAGAATAACTCACCTTACCTAATAGTTTTGGAAGCAAAGCCCAGTAGATTCTTCAAGTTAGATTGATCCTAAACACATTAAAACACCAAAATCTCAAAAACCCCAAATACTAGATTTTCGAATTTTTGAAGGAAAATCTGAGAAGAGATTCTTGATTTTATTACCAGTTTCTTGGGTGAGTTTTGTAGAGCTCTTCGTGGTGATCGCGTGGCCGCAAACGTTGCGGCGATCGAAGCTCCGTAACTCAAGTTATGAGCTTGGGAAGTTTGAGGTGAATAGTGCTAATGGAACCCTCTTCTCTCTTCTCTTCTCAGCTGTGTTGTGTTATGTTTATGGCTGATGGGTTCATTAATGGAGTGTTATATATGTTGGGCTTGGGCCCAACTTAGGCCCGGTCAACCCGTTAGCATTTTTGGTCCGTTTTGTCCAATTTCGGGCCAAACCTTTAAAATTAACGTCCAATTTCTAAGGTTTTCTAAGCATATTCTAAGTCACGTTATGTGCTATTTAGGGTATCTTATTAATAAACATAGCACAATATTTATGAGCATACTTTTGAGAATTTGAGGCACTTAACTTGAGATATTGAGACTGATCACCTTAATATCGCTTGTTTGGTGTGAATAAGACACAAATGGCGTCTCGTGGAAGTGAGCGTGGTCGAGAACGAGATTGAAGGTGATTATGGCCTAAACTAATTGAGAGTAAAATTTTAGTGACTATACCCACATTTGAAGTTGGATTTAATTGTAGAGTATATGGTGATTGAGATAACATTTGGTATTTGGTAAATTATTGAGTGAATGAGGCATGTAAAAATGAAAAAAAATAAGTGAGCATGTCTTAGGCTTGAATTTGGTTGGGTTTGATATTGATTGGAATTTGATTTTGGTTATGATAAATGGGATTCATGGGTTGTCTATTATGTCAAGTTATGGTAAGTTGGTGTAAGCACCATGTTGTGAATTGTTGTGGAAGTGATGGTCTGGTTTTGACTATTGATGGGTTAAGTGTTCAAATTGAGTTGATTAAGTCTTGAATTGTTAGAAAAGATAGAGAATGATAATTACGTGAGGATGCCTAGAAATCGATTTAGGTTGGTTTTGAGTTGAATTGAATTGAGAAAGCTTGGAAGTGAGCGATATATTTTTGTGCTCCGATAATAGAGTATGTGGTGCACGAATCCCCACACTTCGTACAACTAAACCAGCAAGTACACTGGGTCGTCCAAGTAATACTTAAGCGAGTCAGACGAGGATTATGGTTTGAAGCAAGCTATGTTTATCTTGCAGATCTTAGTCAGGCGGATAGAAGAGTTGTTGGATTTGGTTAAAAGCGTAAAAGGAATAAAGATGGAATTACAAGGTTTGATTATAAGAATAAGAAGATGGTTTAAGGTTTGGAGATGCTTTGTCCTTCTAGATTAACTCTGGTCTTACTGTCTTCTTCAATTGTGAATGATTTTTTCTATGGCAGGCTGTATGTGATTGACGCTGGTTTGAGCAGCCATCAATACTCCTCCAGATTTGAACCCCAGGGTTAGTGCGGATCCATTCTGATTGATAGTGAAGCTCCTGCAGTCCATTCTCTTTAGTGATCCTACTCAAAACGCCATAGACAAAGTCGAATCTTCTGGATCAGAGGATGCTGCGCCTTTTGTTCTAGCCTCTACCATAGAGACCCTAATCTCCCCATACTTCGACTGAACTGGTGTCTCGAGAAGTCCCCAACGAAGTCGTGGATTAGTTGTCTAAGAGATGTATAATCAAGTTGGTGGTTCATCATTGTCCGATGAAAGACTCACTCTGAACCCATGTAGAATGTGATAACCTTATGCCAGTTCAACGCATTCATATTGATGAAGAACGAAGATACATTTTAGAATAAAGAATCAAACACAAATTGAGAAAGAACAGTAGTACTTTTATTAATCCATAAGACTCAGCAGGGCTCCTCCCCTCAACCTAGGAGGTTTAGAAACCCATACTGATAGAAAATACAACGTGAAAAATGAAATATGGCATACCTCCCTTAATGAGAGGTGTAAAAGTTCTTTAAATACTAAGCTAATGACAAAGGATTACATAAGAAAGGGTAAAACAGTCTTTTAGTGCTAAAATCCACTTCTGGGGCCCACTTGATGAGTGTTTGGGCTGAGCTTTGATGAGATCCACGTGCTAGGAGGTCTCTAGGGTGTTGAACGCTGGCTAGGGGGTCCTTTATGGGCGTTTGGACGCTGGTCTCCTCCTTTGGGCGCTGGACGCCTGGAATGGGGCAGGAGGCTGGCGTTGGACGCCAGTTTTGGACCTTCAATTCTAAAGCAAAGTATAGACTATTATACGTTGTTGGAAAGCTCTGGAAGTCAGCTTTTTATAGCCATTGATAACGCTCCATTTGAACTTATGTAACTCCAGAAAAGATCTTTTGAGTGCAAGGAGATCCGAACCAGACAGCATCTGCAGTGCATTCTCTGTCTCTGAATCAGACTTTTTCTCCAGCTCCTCAATTTCATCCAGAAAATACCTGAAATTGTACAAAAACACACAAACTCAAATTAGAATCCAAAAATTTGAATTTTACACTAAATCCTATAAAAACTTAATAAAAATTAAACAAAACATGCTAAAAACTATATGAAAATGATGCCAAAAGCGTATAAAATATCCGCTCATCACAACACCAAACTTAAACTGTTGCTTATCCCCAAGCAACTAAAAACACATTAGGATAAAAATAAGAGTAGGATATAATAAATCTCAGAGTTTCCAATGAAGCTCAGTTTCAATTAGATGAGCGGGACTTAGTAGCTTTTTGCTTCTGAATAGTTTTGGCATCTCACTATCTATTGAAACTCAGAAATGTTGGGGTCTCTTTAGGAACTTAAAATCCAGATGATATTATTGACTCTCCTAGTTTAGTTTTTTTATCTTGAACACAGCTTTCAGAGTCTTGGTCGTGACCCTAAACACTTTGTTTTCCAGTATTACCGCCGGATACATAAATGCTACAGACACTTTAACTGGGTGAACCCTTTCGGATTGTGATTCAGCTTTGCTAGAATCCCTAGATAGAGGTGTCCACAGTTCTTAAGCACACTCTTAGGATCTTTGGATCCTTTTACCCTTACCTTTTGGTTTAAAGGGTTATTGGCTTTTTGCTCTTGCCTTTTGGTTTAAAGAGCTATTGGCTTTTTCTGCTTTTTATTTTTTTCGCCATTTTTTTCGCATGCATATATATATTTTTTTTTTCTTTTGCAACATGCTTTTTCTTTTTCTTTTTGCTGCTTTTTCTTACTTCAAGAATCAATTTTTGAGATTTTTCATATTACCAAGAATACTTTTCCTTTTTCATCATTCTTTCAAGAACCAACATTCTTAATTTCAACTTCAAATATACACTGTTTATTCATACATTCAGAAAACAAAAGAAATGTCACCACATCAAAATAATTGAACTATTCTTATTATAAACTAGAAATTAATGTATCTCTCAATTCTTTTCAAATAAAATTTTCTTTTAAATAATGGTGAGAGACATATGGAACATTTTATAGCTTTAAGACATAGATAAAAATGATCATGCAATAAGAACAAGAGAACAGACAATACAACACAACAGAAAACAGAAAAATAACAAAAGGAAAGGAGATAAAGAGAACGAATCCACCTTTAATGGTGGCAGCTAGTACTCCTCCTTGAGGACCCAATGTAGTGCTTAATCTCTTCAATGTCACTCCTTTGTCTTTGTTGTTCTTCTCTCATATCCCTTTGCTCTTCCCTCATGGATCTTTGATCTTCTCTTATTTGATGGAGGGTGGTGGAATGTTCCTGATGTTCCATCCTCAATTGATTCATGTTAGTGCTTAGTTCTCCAAGAGAAGTGTGCCATTAATCCCAATAGCTTTGAGGAGAAAAATACATCTCTTGAGGCATCTCAGGGATCTCATGTTGAAGCGGCTCCACATGCTTATGTTGTGGTTCATGTGCCGGCTCTCTAATGTGACGTGGATGAAAATGACGTGGATGAAAATTAAACAAAACATGCTAAAAACTATATGAAAATGATGCCAAAAAGCGCATAAAATATCTGCTCATCAGTATGACGTGGATGAATAAATTAGATTCTTAATGGCTGACAAATTAGAGTGACACAGCGAAAGCGGATTTGAGCATCACATTCATTTATAGTTTTTTTATGAAGCCAGAGATTTAGGATTAAAAGAATTCGGGTTAGCTTTTAACTTACATGATTTCAATTGATTGGCACTAATTGGATTAGACTTGGTTTTGAGTTTGGATTAGTTATCAACGCATCACATGTTCTTGGATTGTTCGAGCATTCAATTCGATTTAGGTCTAAGGGATTGGAAGGGCTGATACTTGCGCGGAATTATTATTTGAATTCAATGAGGGTGAGGACATATTGAGTAAGTTTGCAGATCTTATATTTGGTGTTAAGAAAGTTTCACTAGTTAAGGTTACTTGGAGTCGAGAAGGCCTAGAAGAGCATGCATGGAGATTAGAGATGGATGTGAGGACGGATTATCGGGGTTATTCACGGGTAACTAAATTTTGAGGGTAAAATTTTTATTAAGGTGGAGAGGTTGTAAAATTCGAGAAAAATCAATTTTTAAGTAAATTAAATTAATTAAAACCACGTTAATTGGGATTGAGACTCTCAGAATATGTAGAGGTGACTAGAATATATAATTTAAAAATTTAATGATAAAATTTGGATTCAGAGAATTTTTTCGAGTGAAAAAATGTTGTTGTTGTGGAAAAACACATACTAACATTGAAATTGTCCGTACCGGCTTAAATCTGTCCGGTACTGCGAGTGAGAAAATTTGATAATGTGAAAATAATAAGAAAAAATTTTTAGAATGGAACCTCAGCACTTATTTTAAAGACTTTGGCCTGAGATTGGGTCAAACGAGCCCAAAATCACCAACCAGATCCATGTTGGGCCCAAAGTCCAAACCCATGATATATAAGTTTACCACTTAGAGCATTTTAACACACCATACCCTCATTTCAGAAGGGGGCAACTGAAATGAAGAGAGGGAAGAGAGGAAGAACAAAACCCTAGCATCCACTATTCACTTCAATCTACAAACCTCTATAACTTTTGATCTGGAGCTCTGATCGCTATATCGTTTGCGGCCACGTGAAGTTTGTCTCCTCCTCTTTAATTCTATATGACTAGTTTGGTGAGTAACTCGAAATTTCAGCCCTAGTTTCTCTATCAATTTTGATTTTTCATTTTTGGCATGGGTATTGAGGATTTTCGGTAATTTTGATGTTATAGGAGTTCTCTAGCTTGTGTTCTTGGTGGTTTCCATCACCAATTTCAATGGGTAAAGGTAAAGATTCCTTTTCTTCTCTTGGTTCGTCAATTTATATAAATCCTAGCTTTTGATATTGTGCCACATTATATGATATGGTGTTAGATTGAGTAATTGGAAGCTTGGCTTGGTGAAACTTTAGAAAGAAAAGTTTGGAAGCTTAGAATTGCAATATTAAGGTATGGGTTTTAGTTTTGAGTAGGCATTATGTAAGGTTATGTAAAAATCTAGATTACTTGCCCCTATGATAAGTTGAATGAAATTGGTTGTTGATATGTTTGGATAATTGTTTGTATGAGTATTATGTTGGTTGAGATGTTTTGACATGAAATTGGGTAGTGTGATGTGATATTGTTACAATTGGATAATGTGATACATGTTGGTATTATGTTGCATGAAAATGAGTATGTATGTTGGAGTTTTAATTTAGACTTGGACGTATGAATATTGTGATTTGTGGAAATTGGGCCAGAGACTGAGATAGGGTGAGGAATCCCCTATTTAGTAATTAGAGGTAAGTGGTGTGAATTATTGTAGGAGAATGAGATGATTAATTATTGGTTGATTGAGAGTTTGAATATATAACTGTTGCATATTGTTGATGAATATGAATATTGTTTGTGAAATGTGTTAAATAAGTTGGAAGTGGGTTAATTTAGACTTGGAATAGTTGAATATTGATGAATGAGTGTTTGGGATGTGTAGAAATAGTTTTGAACTAGTTTAGGATTGAATTGAATTGAGAATTGGCGGAATTAAAGGATTATGTGAATTTGGTAAAATCAGATTGTTAGCCAATTTTGACAGGCCTTAATTTGGCGCTCAGAATTTGGAATTTGAATGAGATTTGTCTTAAATTAAAGCTAATGAAAAGATCTTTAAAACCATCTAAGAATGAACAAAAATAGAATTTTGTAGAAAAGGTTATGAGAGTTTGAATTTAAGGGGTTTAAAACTGAATTCTGCAAAAATTGCAAAAAACTGAGGTCATACATACGCATGAGGGGTGTAACAAAAGTGAAATGATTTTGTGTGAGTTTCATGTGCATGCACAAAAATAGAGTTGTGCGTGCGTACAAAGCATGCTTATGCACACCTACATTTCCAGAGTTGAATGTTTTTCACGCACGTTCCGCGTGTATGCACAAAGGGGAACTTGTGCATATGCATGAGGCATGCATACACACAACTGTCCTATTTTTCAAAGATGATGATTTTTAACTGTTTTTGCCTATCCAATCCGCTGTTTCACTTCTGTAACCCCTATCTAGTTTCTAGGATTTGGGATGAATCTTATACCTTTAAACCATTTCCTTAACTTTTCAAACTTTTGTAAATCCTATAACGAATATAGAGCTGGTAAATTAGAGGGTAGAAAGTTTTGGGAAGGAAAATATTGAGTTGAAGTGGGTCGGAAGTAATTATAAGAATGAGCTTATATGATTGGATGATGGGAAGGAGTTGATATGATTGGATGAAGAAAATGAGTTTGATTGATATTTGAGCTTCTGGGTAATATGCAAGGACTGTGGTTTTGTCCCGCTTGCTCTCGGTCGGAATTGAGACCTTGTTGACCATCTGTCAAAAGATGTGGCCGGACATTTAGACCTTCCCGGATGAATCCTCCAATGTTATTGATGAATGAATATGAGTACGAGTTTTGGGGATGCGCGCACCGAGGGACTGTCCAAGGTTCGCTACCAGACATATCAGGTTTGGCTGCATAACCGAAAGATGAGCTCATTTGTTATAGGGTAGGTATACTTCATTTGCATTTGTGTTTATTATTTGGGTGTGCATCTTGTATCTGGCTTGCCTATTTGAATAATTGTATCTATATGCTAATTGAACTAGTTGCTTTATCTGTTTTCTCAATTTGTGTATTCTTTGTATTGTCTTGTATGTGTTTGCACAATTGAGAGATCACTTATGCTGGCGGTGGTGACGCTTAGGGTTATTCTTGATGAGATGTGGTGATTGGAGGTTTGTGTGATATTGAGATGAAGAGATAGATTAGAATCCCTTAGACAAGTTGTCATGTTCTGGTTAGTACGAACTATAGGCTTGAACCTTGTGAGATTGGAGAATAGAATTGCCTAGTGGGTTCATGTAGTTTTACATAGTCTTTATTTGAAATTATTGTCCTAATAAGAACCCTGTAAAGGATGATGTTCTTACCCGTTGTGAAAATTATTACTTTTCAGATGCAGGTCCCAGCGCTACTTAGTGAACAAAAAGTTTATCTAGAAGACATTTTATTCTATGTTGATTTTAGACACTCGCTTTTTTTTTTTTGGAAAAACTTATATGATGTATTCTTTTAAAAACTTGCCTTTAGAGGCTTTTGATGTATCTTTGGAGAGATAGGTTATGTATGTCAACCTGTTTTACTGTTGTAACTCTAGCCGATCTAATATTCGCGGACCGAGACTAGTATATATATATATATACTCTTATTCTTCCTTCAAATTTTTAATTTATCTACATTTATCCCGACGCGCTTATATATATTATCGAGTGTGAACAATCGGCGAATTGTCTTTAAATCCTCTTACAGCCTTCTAGTTTAATATTTCTTTCTATACATAAGTATTTATATTCGAGTCGTATGTCGTAGCACCAAACCATAATTGAATTATGATTTAAGCTTAAGGCAATGAATTTTAAGATGTTACATGAGGGTTAGGAATGTGTGACGTACCTGAGGGAGCCTTTGACTCCCTTTATATAGTTTGTTGTCGTTATCTTATCTTATCTTGTTAGTTAAGATAAACGAAGTATTTGAATTTAAATATTGGTTTAGGTAATTATGTTTCTCGGGCCGGTTTGGACCGTAATGGTGGTCTGGATCCGAGTATCCGGGTAAGGGAAGTAGTATACCATAATTACAGTGTAGAAGCGAGGGGTACGAAACAGCATCGAGTATCAGTGTATCACTTTAATACTTTCTACATTTGTAACCCTAAACCCTAATGCCACTCTCTCCCATGTTTTTTAAGTTTTTTGAGTGAGTTTTATAAAAAAAAATTGTGTCTCCATTTAGTCTTCCTTTTGCGCATTTCAATCTCTTCTTCCTCATTTTAAATATAACATTATTTACAACCTCCTCACCCAAGAACTAATCTTCACATGTCTGCATATTTGACCAAATCTCCAATGTATTCTTATCATTATCTCTTAGAATAGTGATATTTCCCTACAAACTGCCAACTGACCTAGTTTGAAAACCATATAATCAGTATAACATACAACTAAAATACAATATACAAAGTAGAACTCATTGCATGGGAAGTCAATCAATAATTGTAAAGAGATTGTAAAATTAGCCTAATTTAGTGAGGTCAATCAATAATTGTAAAGCGTAAACTACAACTTGATCCCCAATTTATCACGAGATGTTTGCTAAGGTCTCGCATGCCAGGATCGATCATTAAACTTAAACCTCTAGAACGCAAGCTTCTATGATCTTCTGGTGATGCTAATGAGGCTAGTCAACCAAGTTAGGTCCATTCCAGTTCCTGATGGATATGTTTTTAGAACATGTCAGGCTGGTGGAAAGATTATTTTATACACAATTATACATACATGAATGCGTAAATTATGCATTAGGCGGTTGTGACAATGGAATTAGATCAAACATTTTTGTTCTACAGTAGAATCAATCAATACTAGCTAAAAGATTAATCAGAATTATCGCAAACGTGCATGTTCAATGAAGAATAATCTGCTTCAAAACATTTAATTACGTATGTATAGAGCAGATTAGAAGAAAGCACACAACAAATCATGTCTGTTATTTAATTAATTTCCCTCTTTGTTATGTGAAAGGTGAGAAAAATCAACGATGACAAAGCTTATTCCATATACATATTTGAACGTTCGATTAAATAAAACAAACAATAATAGCATAATATTTTGAAATAAACTTCTTGAAATTTTAAACTCGTTTAATATTTCACTCATAGTTCTGCTCTTTCCATAGAAAATTGTTTGGGTTATAAAATTAAAACAGGTACTATAATGTTAACTTCCCTCAACTCTTGCCTTTCTCAAAAATTCCACTAATCCACCAAATAATATTTCCAATCACTTTTAGTTCCCTTCTTAATTCTTCTCACCATGCCATTGCATCTGGAAATTCAATTATAGCATCCACTATCCAAAGAATAGTCCGATAATGGAGCATGAAATTAAGTTAATCATTCTAATTATCAAAAAGACTCATTTTCAAAATCTTAAGTGCATAAATAACGAAATGTATGTAAAATAACAGATCAAGCATCTGATTTCTGGGTAGAAAACTACTATTGACTCAACAGACAGCCATCTACTAGCAAAAAGGGGCAACTATCGAAAGCATTTAAGAAGTTGGAGCACCACCTCCAAAACCACCAGCACCACGACCAAAGCCAGGCCTTCCACCAGCACCCTAAATGATGGAGAAAGCAGACAAACTTATTCAGCAAAAAACTCAAAAATATAAAAGACAAATTTCCACAAGCATAAAATCTAAGAAATACTACTACACCCAAGGGCCGGCATAAACCATGATTGTTGCGGATACCAAACAATAATGCTTTAAACTAAATGGTACTAGCATATTATGCCAACGTTCAAATTGTATCAGATCATTCCATAAAATTGCCAATTAAAAGGATAACAAATATTGACTGGAAGAGGGTTACAAGGAAGTGAAAATTTCCATGGCTTGAATTACAGAGATGTGGGGGTCTGTAAAATTTTTAGCAACTCAGACCAACATATGATGGACTTAGCAGATGCTGTACAACAATGCTCTCCACAAGTAAATAGCATTCAATAGAATAGACAAAATATATAATCATCAACCATTCAAAACACCTAAAAGGATATAGACACCACATTCACCTCAGTTATATGAACAAATGAATACTGTGCAACACTTGAAACTTTAAGTAAGCACGGAAGTATAAATAATTTGCTCGTCACACACAAAACATCTTAGACTAACAAGAACACAGTAACAGAAACAATCTAAAAAGAAGCAGTTTGAGTAATGGCAATTCCGCAATCAAAAACAGATCATGCATAGAAACACCGCAGCTAAAGTCAGATAGTATTGGTAACTAAATACACAAAAAGATTAAAGTTGACATTCCAAAATCCAAAAAGGTAATAAAGAAAAACAATGCCAATTTGAAAAGAAACAAGGATGCAATTGAAATACCCCAAAAGAAGGTCTGTAGTCAGCAGGAGCACCACCCTTGTCTCCTCCAAAATCACCACCAGGTCCACGGGGACCTCCACGGTATCCATCACGATCACCAAATCTGCGCTCTCCCTCAAAGCGAGGTGGACCCCTGTTCAATTGACCAAAACCCATGTTGGCATTGAAACAAGATGGAAAACAGGAGCAAGCAAGCAAGAAAGATGAATTACCTGGGGCGGTCACCCGGTGGGCCGCCAAAAGGCCTGCCAGATAGCTTGGCCTGCTTCTTGAGAGTGGCGGGGACAATCTCAGAAGGAAGGTTGAGGTAAGTCCTGAGATGCTCGATGCCGTCGTTGGTGAGGAACCAATAATAGTGCATCCAGGCAAACGTCTCTCTAACGTACTCCTTCGACTTGAAGCTCTGCATCAGCTTAATCACCTGCAGATTCGGCACATCGATCTCAGGGTGTTTCGCAAGATTGAAGTCCTTCTTCGCGTAGCATACTCCCTCTGCAAATACATTCATTCATTCAGAACACAACAGACTACAGTTAATATATCAAACAAGATGACCGAACCTTGGAATAGGTACTTGCAGATCTCCTTGCGGTTCTTCTCCGGAATGATCTGAAGAATTCAAAAACAACACAATAATGTAATCAATAATGCAAAAGGAATATAGATCGGTGGAAATAGAAGAAGGAAGATATTGAGGTAGCATACCATGGTTGCAGTGTAGAAGCGGCAACGAGTTACACGGGTTATTTATCACTTTGCTCCTTCCCGCAGTTGTAACCCTAAACCCTAATGCCACTCTCGGGTGAGTTTTTATAAAAAAGAAAAAGAAAAACTTTCTCAGGTCGAGGAGGCGCGAGATGGAGGCCAAGCAGGGTAGCAGAATGGAGACGGACCGATGACGATCTGGCGGCGACAAGGCTTCTGGTGCGGTGACAATGCGGCTCGCAGCGGCGACAGGGGAACTCGAAGTGGCGAAACGCTGGAGAAGGTGAGGCAGACTGGCAGAGTGTGTGAGACAGGAGGTGAGGAGGGTTTGAGCAATTGCAGATTTAGGGTTGGTCAAATATATAACTATAACTATTTAATTTTGAAGCACTTGCGTTGTATCACATTTAAGATGAATTAATCTTTATCTTTATCTTTATCTTTATCTTTATCTTTCCAAAAGAATTTTTTTAACTTATCTTTTTTTAAAAGATTTTATAAAAAAAATAAAAATAATTTTATGTTTAAATATTTTATATAAAAAAATTTTTATTTATTAATAATATTTAAATATAATTATATAAAAAAAATTTATTTATTTATTACGTAAAAAATATTTTAGAATAACTTTACAAAATTTTGTACAAGAATACAATCCGTTCATTTATAAATATTAGTGTATGTTTTCGTGTCATGGAGTCATATATAAAATTGTATAAAAAATATTTATTAAAATTTAAATAAAAAATATATATAGTAATTATTATTATAAATATTTTATGATTTAAAAATATTAAAAATAATTAATATTTATTTTAATTAATTTGAATTGGTTGAATGGTTATCTTATTTGTCTGCTTAAGCAAGTATTTGGAGTTTGAATCTCACCCTTAATAAATAGAGCATTAATATGTGGTGGATTAATTCTCGACTTGTCGGGTTAGGAAATCCGTAGAAAAAAATTGTATTTATCTTTAAAATAGATTAATTTTTCATTAATAGCAATACTTATGAACTTTTGTATTTGTTGAAATTTACTTAGGACAATTTTTTTGTTGGTATCGTATTCATTTTTAAAGTCAAAACAATATTATCAACATTGTTACTTGTTAAAACTTTACATTTTATTAAATAATTTTTAAATTTTCAAATTCATAAACTTATGTCATTACAAAAGTTATTAGATTAGATTGATTAATATTTTTTGATAACATAGTGTACCCAAAACACCATCGTTGAGTATTAGTTAGTGTGAAGAGAAACTAATAATAACTTTTGTTATTCAATATATAATTTATTCTATTGAAAAATAAATTAATATTTTCTAAATTTATAAATACATTTTCTTCTAATTTCTTACACCATTTTATTTGACAATATTTACCATTAAAAAATAGCAAATGACCATACTATCCCACAATATATATATGATGTGCAAAATAATTTCTTGTCTTGAAATTAATTCTGGTTAGTAAGATAAAATTTAAATTTTTTTTATTTTCTTACTCAAATTTAAATTTAAATTTAGAATTGATTAATGACTCATTTTTTTTAATTTCAATAAAAAATAAATTGGTTAGACGTAAAATATTTAGCATTTAATAATTTCAATCATTTAAATTTTAATTACCAAAAATTGGATTAAAAATTAACTATATAAACTTAATAATCGATAATATATATTATATTAGTACGTAAATAATAATATCCAACGTATTAATTATTTATTTTTTTGATAGAATTAATGTATAATCTATTGAGGATTGATTTATTATCCAAAAATTTTTTCATAAACTTCGTAATATGCAAAAATAGTGATCTTATTTGTTATTATTATTTAAACAATTTTTCATAATTTTTTAATTAGATAATTAACTTAATTAATAACCTTTATTATTATTTTTATACTAAAAAATATCAGTTTATATTATTTATATATTTTTCACTACTAATAAATAAATAATAAATAAATAAATAAATATTTGTACTATTATATTTATTGTCCTAGATGATGACTTAAGTTATTTATTTTTTATGTTAAATAATATTTTGTATGTTAATTTATTAAATATTAAGATAAAAAATTGTTCAATAAATTATATAAATTGTCATTACAGAAAAAAATTATATATCATATATAATAATTCTTGATATATATAGTGTCATGTATATATTAAAATTATCTATTTTAATTATGTGAGTTATTATTGTTATTTTTACTTTTTTGTTACATTAAAAAATAATATTTAAATCTAAAAAAGTGATAATTAATTTTTTTTAATTTGAATTAAAAAAATGTCTTGTAAATATATTCAACATTTACATATACTAAGTGTTATAATATTAAATAGTATAGTATTTGCTATAACAATGATTCAAAATATTAATCCAATATATATTTGGGCCTAGTAAGACCTTAATGCAAGCAAGATCAACTAAAATCCATTGTTAGGGTCCCAAATCCGACTTAGGTTCATTACCTTAAAGGCCAAATGCAGATGAAGTCCATGCGTCCTCTCTTAAATCGACTCAGATTGGATCTCCGTTGCTAGTTAGATATGGTAATGTGTACTCAGAGGAGCGTGAGAAGCCCCTTCCCATTCCTCACTCCTATTTAAAATAAAAAAAGCCCTTGTTCCTTCTCCGTCATTGCAAGTTCTTCTTTAATTACCTCTTAGGGAATGCAGATCTCTTCGGTAAACTTTTGAAAAAAATTAACATAAAAAGACATAATATAATAATCATAAAATAATCAGTTCAATATAATTCAACACAATTTATAACATATTCGTTATGAAAAATAACATTTCAAAAGGAGAAAACATAAAAACATATTCCAATATAATAACGTAACATAATTTTTTGGGACGATACTGAGCAACGTAGTGACGGACTTGAGAGGCAGAGAAAGTGAGTTAGAGAGAGAGAGAGGATCAAGGCTGAGAATGAGTCTGAAAGAAAAAGGAAGAATTCGAATTGGAGGCAGAAATTAGGGTTACTAAATTCAAGAAATGAATTTATGTATATATAAATTAGGATAAATTAATAATTTTATTCCATGGGCAGATACTTATGTCTGTGTCCCCATTAGGGGTGGCAAACAGGAAAGCCCGCCCTGTCTCGCCAAAAACCCGCGATCTGGTAAGCTAGCCTGCCCCGCCCCGCCTAGTAAGGCGGTCTTAAATTTCTCTCCCACCCCGCCTAATGGTAGGCTGGCGGGTTGGCGGGCTCTCCTTTTTTTATATAAATCATTAAATATTAAACAATATGTATAATTTCGCAATAATTTCAATAAATTTATAATTTCTAAAAATATAAACCAAATTATAATTATAAATATGTAATAAACATAATTATAAACCAAATTTTTTGAAACAAAATAATAAAATCAATATTATCCAAAATATATAATTAAACATCTTCAAGTTTATAATCAATCAAACACAAAAACATAATTCAAAATATAACTTAGAACATCTTCAATTATCATCTTCATCCTCTTGTAGATTAATAACATCATAGAAATTTGTAAAAAAAATTGTCTTGACAAAATAAAAGCTTGGCCCAGCGAAAAAATGTAACACCATAATATTCAAATTCTTATGCTCGAATCATAAGTCAATGATAATAAGGTGGTACGACTCTCAGGTGGGTTTTTAATATATAATTATAAGTATATTTAAAATGAGTATTAATCGAGAAGCTTGAAAAGAGTAAAAATAAAAATCGCGAAGTCGTATCACTCATGTATCGACAACTAAAAGATAAAGCGTGAAGTCGAAAGCGATATACAGATAAAGACATAAAGAAGAGTAAAAGAAGGACATTATATGGATATATAACATAAGTAGATAGCCACTAGTCGTGACCCGCGAAGTTTAGGCCGGCTAGGGTACAGTATAACAGTAGTTGACAACAGTATCTCCTAATCTCTCCCAAAAGAAACATAAGAGTCTCTATAGGCAAATTCAAAAGAGTTCAATACATAATGTTTCAAAATAAAGGTAGAGAGATTCTAAGCAAAATATAAAGTAGAGAATATGAAGATCTTCGCCATCTCTCAGATGAACCACAGCTCACTTCTGAGTACATGGACCTCCATCTGAAAAATAAGAGATATATACGGAATGAGAACCCCCGACCCATGGGTTTCCAGTACGGTAAAAGTGCCAAATAAATACAATGCATTGTAATAAAAACTCACTAAGCATCCTAAACTTCCTTTCACCAAACATTCACCCTATGTTCTCACTAATCCATAAATAGGCAACTGTCATAAGGGAATGCTAGAGCTAATTCATCTTTCTCATGCTACTCAACTTCCTAACTCTCCAACAAACCAGGATCAGAATTATAAACAAAGTCATCCCCAGCTATCCTGTCTCGGCAATATAATATTAATACTTCATATTCTCACCTAGAGCAAATGAAATCACTTCACTGCGTCTACCCAAGGAGCTCAACTTATCTCATTATCAACCTGGAGCAGTGAAATCACTTCACTGCGTCTACCCAGGGAACTCAAGTAATCTCATTCTCTACTTGGAGCAAGTGGAATCACTTCACCACGTCTACCCAGGGAGCTCAAATTACCTCATTCAATAATCATCATTTTAAATTAATCATATCATTATTCCATTTCAACAAGAACAGCCCTCAGCGTCAACCGACACCAGCATGAGGGACCTCTCAGTTGTACAAATACAATCAATACAGACAAATAATACACAGTTAGGGTACAATTAGAACAGATAGCATATAGTCAGGTAACATAGCATATATGATATAGCAATCTAAAACAAATAGGCAAACCCAAACAATTCAAATATATGCAAATGATGTATATCTGCCCTATGGCTGATGAGTCTCATCTGTCGGTTATAAAGCCAACCCGACAAGTCCTGGTAGCTAATCATTGGACTGTCCCTCTGTCGTGCATCCCCGACTTGAGTTATTCACAATCATAATCATAATCACATAACACCCACATTGGTGTTTATCCATGGGGGCGAGCTCATTCGGAACTTTCACAATGTCCGGCCACACTTACAACATAGGGTCAATAGAATCTCGGATCTCAACTTGGAGCAAGTGGAGCCGACCCACTGCATCTACCCAAGGAATTCTGAGACTCAGATAGTTTCAATCTCAAATCATACTCGACTGGGAGCAAGCAAGGGCTAAGCACTGCATCTATCCTAGGAGTCTCAAAACCAAACCCGGAGCAAGTGGAATCACTCCACTGCATCTACCCAGGCATGTATATCTCACCACATCCCAGGGTAAGTGGATCAATGCCACTGCATCTACCCAAACATCACAAACTCTGACCCGGAGCAAGAGGGACGAACTACAACCCTTGTGTCTACCCGGGGAGCCTCTTTGCTAACCAACCTGGAGCAAGTGGGGCGCAACCACAACCCTTGCGTCTACCAGGAGCTACATTCTCATAGGCCCAAGAGGAACCAAGGAGGGGATCCTAACCTCCCACCATCTCGCTGGGGACGATTTTACAATACCAGGAGGAACAAGGAAGTGGATCCTCACCTTCCTTCATCTCTCTGGGTCGCACTTTCGAGAAAGAGAGCTCAAGATAAAACAATCATCCAAAGTCATATTTTCATTTCCAGCTATAAATCAATATTTATCATAGCCACCCGGCTCATGGCATAACCCATAACCAGCCAATAATCATTATCAAATACAGCCATTGGCTCACGACATACACCGCACTTCTATCATCACCCTCAGTAACTCATACAACCATCATTACTCATCATTCATCATTGATTTTCACTTTAATTCATCCCCAAGTTATCACATGTCCTAGCTTCTTTTTATTACTAAGCATACTATAAAGAATTAGGACTTAAAGGGTGAGAATGGAGGCTTAAGGGTCTGAAATTCGGCCTTAACAACTCAAAATCAACTCATGCTGAAAACAGGGTCACGTGTGCGCGTTGTCCATGCACACGCGTGGAAGTTAGAAAAATAAAGGGACGCATGTGCGTCGCCCATGTCCACACGTGGTAGTCAGAAAAGCAGAGCGACGTGTACGCGTATGTTTTGTGCTCCTCGCCCAAAACCAACACAGTACCTGCACAACTCTCGGGATTTTCTATGGGGCATTCGCATCAGTGCAGCGATGCGTACGCGTCGGCCAGGTGCACGCGTGGATGAGTAAAAGTCGAGACTGATGCGTGCGCGTGGAAGCACAATTTTCCAAAATTTTTACTAAGTTAAAAAGCTGCAGAATTACACCTTTAAACCCCAAACTTCCAACACACATAACTTCTTCTATAAAATTCATTTTTTAACCATTTATGAATCGTTGGAAAGATCGTTGAATAATCTCTCATAAAAATCCAAGTTTAAAGAATTCCAAACTCCGTGGTCCGAGTTACGGACCGCCAAAGTTGGTCAAAAATCAGTTTCTACCTAAAAATAGAAATCACCAATCTTTCCAATGTACACAAGCCAAATTCATTTTCACTCATCCAAATAACCATAACCCAACCACATTCATATAATTCCACTCAACCAAACCCAACCTACCTCATCTACACAATTTCACCCAAAACTATCAAATTTCACACCTCAATTCCTCAAACCTTATTATTCAATAACCAAACCAATTATCCACACATTCAATGTCTAAAATCCATCCAATCTCTTATATCATCACACAATACATATATCAACTTATCTTCCTTACCTCTTTCCCGCCTCCAGCCCAAAATTCACGACCTCCGGCCCAAATTCACAATTTAAAAGCATATTCCACAAACCAATATTCATTATTCAATTCATCAAATTCTCAACATACCAAACATACAATCCCACATAATTCTCAACTCAATCATTAATTCACATGACATATCAACTATGTATATTAGCACCAACCAATTACACAATCCAAACTTAATCCTAGGGGCATCTAGCCTAGGAATTCTCATCACACCACACGGTACTTAAATGAAACTTAAACCGTACCTTAATGATGGCGGTTCACACCCAAACTTGAATCCTCTTCTCCAAGACCCACAAGTTTAAACCTCTATACCAAAGTTCCACAAGCAAGTTGAATCTTCCCATTGTGCACCAAAATCACCAAATACACCAACATAATCAATTTCACATATATACATCAACTTAGGGTTCATGAAAATGATAAATCACAAGGGTTGGAGGGTTTCTTACCTTAACCCACTGAATTTTGTGATGAATATTATCCATGGCTCATACTAGAGCACTCCTAAACAATCAAAATCACAAGATTTCCTCAAAACCCAATCCAAATTCAAATTTAAAGAGGAAACCGAAAATTGGGCAGAGTACAGTAGATTACTTACCACAAAACTTAAATAAAATTGTAGAGGATGAGATGAGTGACGCGTAGCCACAAACGGCTCGTCAATCGGAGTTCCGGAGAGAAAGTTATGGTGATTTGAAGATTAAAGAGAGTTAGGGTTCCTCTCTTCTCACCTCTCTCTTTTCATTTCAGCAACAACACACCAAATGAGGGTGATGGTGGCTGAATGACTTTAGGTTAAGGCTTATATATGCTAGGCTTGGAGTCCACTTGGGTCCAATTCACTTGGTTTAGTTCGTTGGCCTAATTTTGGGCCAAAACCTTTAAGATTAGCACTCTAAATCGCACTTTAAATATTTCTACCTTTCCTAATTATAATTCCTAATTTCTTAACCTCATTTACTTATAATTAATTTTCTCAGCTGCAGTATCAAACAGATCTTAGCCGGTACTGCTGGTCAAAACTCCAATGAGGTACAGCCCAATTTTGAAAGATGAGAAGAAGTGTGTTGAAATGGATCATGTTTGGTTCTTTGTCATTTATTTTGTGTGTTATTAATTTTCCAATGAGGTATAGTACGAGTAATATTGAAAGGAAGGAGGAGGTTCACAGTAGTTGCTCAATAATGATAATGGTGGTAGAGATGACGGTGAGGATGAAAATAGAGAAAGAAAGAGAGACAGAGGATTGTGATGATGATGATGATGATGATAATAGGTAAAAGAGAGGGGTATATTTGGAAAGAAAAATATGAATTATAAAAAAATTAGTAATAAGGATAAAATTGATGCAAATAAAAAACTTGAGGAACAAAATTGAAACAAATCAAAACTGAGGGATATTTTTGAAAATTTTAGCAAACTTCAGGGACAAAAAATATACTTTACGCTTTTATGTATTATTTAATTATATATTTTATATATAATATATTATAAGGTTTTGAAAACTAGTTCAAACCAGCCGGTCGAATCACGAACCAATGAGAAATACGGTTCGAACTAAAGCTAAAACCAGAGATTTGAAAAATCGGAGTTGGACTGTCGAATCAGCCGGGAATTGGTCGGTCAAATCGGACTGGGACCCGGTCAGTTTTATGAATTTTAGCAAAAACGGCACCGTATGATTGAAGAACCTTAACCATTACCCAACCCTTCCACAACGGCAAAGCAAAATGCACAGCACCCACTCACTCCCATCACCCTTGACCTCGAGCTTCTCCTTCCTCTCATCGTCGTCGAGTTCCTTTCTCACTTCTGTCCAGCCACCGACCTTCTACCGCCATCGTTGCATCTTTGAGCTTTGAAGCCATCCTTGCAGCTTCCTTCCCCTTTATCGTGCAGCCACCGTTTGAGCTTCGAAACCACTGTCGCCAGTCTTGCCTCCTACCTCCTGCCTCCATTGCGCAACCACTGTCCCTCCGAAGCCAGCTTTGTTCCATATGTCAGCCACTACCTTGCTCAGCCTACTGCTGGTAGTGCTCTGCTCTGTTCTAGCTTCTAACCCTAGGTATTATTTTTTTATAACAATAATTGTTGTTAGTTAATCTATAAACTTTGCTGTTGTTACTTGTTTGATATGTTGCATCTACAAGTATCTGATAAAACTTTATTAATTGTTATGCAAATCGGTTTCAAAGAGGTTAATATGAAGCAAGCATTGCGAATGACCACTCAGGATGTTGGGGGAGCCATTGATCTTCTTCTTGAGGAGAAAGCCAAGAAAAGACAAAAGCAGATAGAAAATATTAAAAAAAAATGAAATTCAGTTGGTTAAACTTACACTTATACTTAGCTTTATTATTATTATTATTATTATTATTATTATTATTATTATTATTATTATTATAAACTTGTACCAATTCTTTCTGATTATGTTGGTGAATCTGTCAGGGAACAAAAGTAGTATGGGGTTATACCTCTGAAGAAGCCTGTTGATCTTCCAAAATGGGATGAATTAGTTTTTATTGGGTCAAAAAATTATCATTTATTTTCAACTTTATTTTCTTAAAATTTGCTGTTGCTAATTACAATTGTGATAGGTTTGAGAGGAAGCTTGCAGCTAAAGCACTTGGAAGAAAAATGAGAATGATAGTGATAGAGCATTAGATGATCTCACAAAGCCTGAGACCAATTCTAATTTATAGATTAATTACCACTACTTACTAACTAACTACATCATGTCTTAGTCTTACTAATAAGTAATAAGCAATGTTCTGAAAACTGGATCGGACTAGCCGGTTGAACCGATTCAACCGGAAATCGGCGTGTAAAACAGTCTGATCCACCCTCTAAAACCGCTGGTACAAAAATCGTTCAGAAACCGTTGAACCGGCCGGTTATCGGCCGGTTGGACCAAACCAGAAACCGATCGGTTCTCATAAAACAACATCGTTTTCCCCTCTTTTAAAAAATAAAAACAAAAAAGTGAAGAAAACCCCACCCGGTTACCCCCCCAACACACACCAAACACCCCCTTCTTTCGATCATCGAAGCAGCTAGCCCTAAGGTTCCACAGACCCAAAACCCAACTTCGTCGCCGGAACCGCCGCCACTATCGTGGTTGTCTGCGTCTTCGCGGCCTCCTCCTTCCCCTGTCCCAAAGGCATACGACCAAAGCTTCTCTAGCTCGGTGCGTCATCCATTCCGTCGGTGAAGTCGCTGTTCGAGGCTTCCAGCTACTACACCGTCGTCTCGCCGTTGACGTCCTACTGTGGTGGAAGGCTAGTGGCACTGTGATTTCTGTTAAGTAATTAGATTATTGAATTTGAATGTCTCTGAAGTCTGAAGTAGTGATTTGTGATTTTGAATATCTCTGATTACTTGATTATTGATTTGTATTTTGAATCTGAAATTTCTGATAAATGATAACTGATTTGTTCTGCTGCTGTTGCCGATTTTTTTCTCAGTAAACTCATAAGCATTGAACTGTGCTATTTTTCCTCAAATTAATTTTAGTTCATGTGATTTAATTGGTATTTAGGGTACAAAGTGAAAAGCTATTTTTAATTGGATTTGCAAGGTGATTTTTGGTTGATTTTTTATTTAATTTGGTAATAGTGTTTATGATTGGGTTTGTCTAGTTTTTATTCAAACTAGTTAAGCATTACTTGCCTAATCCAGTATGTATGCTCTCTGGTTCCCTAGAGTAAACATTTTGTGAATTCATGAATATCATAATGTTTCTTGGAGACAAATCCACACGGGAGCATTGTATAATCTCATGTTAACAACAGAGACAAAAATTCACCTCACTACACTATATAGTCATGCATCCATGCTCATATCTATTTCTAGTTAGTTTGTAGTTTTGTACTATAAGTGATTTGTACATATCATAGTAAAATGAAAAATAACATTGGTTACAATTGTTTATTGAAAATGTGCAAACTTAAGTCATGAAAGTTGTTTGTATAATGTGAGATCCCAATGAATAAGTAGCTTTGCATTGTATTCAATGATTATTTGAACCTTCAGTGTTGTCTTCTTATCGATTTTTATGCTATTAATTCATCTTGTTACGGCCTGGCCCAAATCACTCGCGGGCCGGTCCGACCCGAGCACCACCCGACCCGGACGGTCAGGATCGAGGCGCCCAGTTGCCGACCTGGACACGCGTCCCTGACAGCTTTACTACAGCTGTGCGAAGGAAGCATCGAAGAAAGTGGGCCTGTCATTGCAGGGCCCACCTCTGACACGGTATATATAGGGAAGGTCCTACCCTTCTCCCAAGGTACGTCACATACCAATCAACCCCTTTTTTGCCTGCACACTTTGCTGACTAGAGCGTCGGAGTGTCTTTGCAGGTGACACCCCCCTCACACGAAGTGCTCGGAACGTCGTCTACTCCAGCCCGGTAACTTACGACCAGGCGAGATCTCCCCTCCAACCAGAACACTAATCTGATCTGTCTGGTACCCGACCTACCGAACATTGGCGCCGTCTATGGGGACGAGCGACGCCTGAATAGACATTGTACTGGGCCCAGGAGGAACAGGCCGCGAGACCGAGCGCAGAGGGAAAGCCTCCGCGGCTTCTCCCCAGCAGCGCACGAGGTACCCTCCAAGACGAACCACACGATCTCCCGAAAGGCGCCCCTTCGGGGGAACTGGCGACAACAGCGCCAGAATAATGCAAGAACTACGCCACAGGATGCAAGACCTCGAGCGCCGGCTGGTAGATCGAGAACATCGTCAACAAACTCCCGAACTGAGCTACTCTCGCTCCCCCTCGAGAAGCCGCTCCCGACGAACAGCTAGCCCACGGTCTGAGACCGAGAGTGCCAGGGAGAGAGGACACGCAAGAAGACGCTGCGACCCCATCATTTACACCAGGCACGATAGGCGTACCACAGAGCAAAACCGCGAGGACGCTCGTCGGGAGGACGAGGAGGGAAGAACAACCAAAACGTGGGGACCAGTGATAATGGGCGCAACCCTATTTCATCATTCCATCCTCGAAGTCCGGCTGCCAAAGCACTTTGACAAGCCAACGGACATGAGGTACGATGGAACCCAAGACCCGCAGGAGCACCTCACGGCTTTCGAAGCCAGAATGAACCTGGAGGGAGTGGGAGACAAGGTAAGGTGCCGCGCTTTCCCGGTCACCCTAGCGGGACCTGAAATACGGTGGTTCAATAACCTCCCGCAGGGCTCGATGACCAGGTTCTCAGACATCAACCGCGCCTTCCTAGCCCAATTCACAACCAGAATCGCAAAGGCAAAACACCCAATCAATCTACTTGGAGTGACCCAAAGATCTGGCGAGCCGACTAGGAAATACCTAGACTGATTCAACGATGAGTTCTTGGAGATCGACGGGCTGACGGATTCGGTTGCAAGCTTGTGCCTGACGAACGGACTTCTAAACGAGGACCTCAGAAAGCACCTCACCACAAAGCCGGTGTGGACAATGCAGGAGATCCAAAGTATAGCCAGGGAGTACATTAACGATGAAGAAGTCAGCCAGGTCGTGGTTGCCAACAAACGGCAGCCCTCTTACAATCAAACCCGGCATCACGAGAGCAGAGAAAGACAAAAGAAACATGCCAGGGACGGCGGTCCGAGTAAGACTCCCAGGCCGTTTCCTCGTGTCGGGAAGTTCACTAATTACACTCCCCTCACCGCGCCGATTATGGAAGTTTACCAACAAATAGCCGAGAAGGAGATCTTGTCGAAGCCCCAACCTCTGAAGGAACGAACAGGGTGGAACAGGAGCCTCTACTGTGATTACCACAAGGGCTACGGGCACAAGACACAGGACTGCTTCGACCTGAAAGACGCACTGGAGCAAGTGATCAGAGATGGAAAGCTAGCCGAGTTCTCCCACCTCATTAGGGAGCCGAGGAGACGGAATCGCGACCACGAGGACAAAGACAAGACCTGGGCAGTAAAGCGACGCCAGAGCCGGAGGACAACGACCATGGTCTTACCATAGTGAACGTAGTAACAACAAGAAACGTGGCACCTAAGTCGAAATCGGCACATAAGAAAGACGCCAAAGTCCTGGCAGTTTTCACATCCTCTGCGTGAAGCCCCAAAAAACTTCCATCCATTTCATTTGGCCCGGAGGACCAATGGTTTGACGAGGTCGCGGAAAGCCCTCCCATGGTCATTACGGCCAGAGTGGAAACTGGCCTCATCAAGCGGATCCTCGTAGATACGGGGGCAGATTCGAACATCATGTTCTGCAATGTGTTCGACGCCTTGGGCCTACGGGACGCCGACTTAAAGACTCACCAGCACGGCGTTGTAGGGCTCGGCAACCACTTCATCAAGCCGGACGGGATAATCTCCCTGCCGACATCCGTGGGACAAGGCCAAGGGAGAAGAACGGTAATGGCAGAGTTCGTGATCCTACGAGACTCCACGGCCTACAATATCATCCTAGGGAGGAAGACCATCAACAACCTAGGGGCAGTCATCAGCACAAGGATGCTGATAATAAAGTTCATAACTGAAAAAGGATCAGTAGGGTCTGTAAGAGGAGACCTGGAAACGGCAATCGCTTGCGACAACGCTAGTCTCTCGTTAAGAAAGAAATCCAAAGAAGCATCAGGAGTGTTCCTCGCCGACTTGGATGCCAGAGTTAGCGACAAGCCAAGACCCAAACCAGAAGGGAACCTGGAAAGTTTAGAGTCAGTGACACGGAGGAGAAGTTCACCTTCGTGAATAGAAACCTCCCTCACGAGCTGAAAGAACCTTTAATGGAAATTATCAGGGCCAATGGTGACCTATTTGCCTGGACACCGGCCGACATGCCAGGGATAGACCCCCAACTCATGTCACACCATTTGGCCGTCAATCCAGAAGCCAGACCGGTGGCCCAAAGGAGGAGGAAGATGTCACAGAAAAGGGCAGAAGAGGTGGCCAAGCAGACGGCCAGCCTCCTCGAGGCAGGATTTATCCGGGAACTTGACTACTCGACCTGGCTGTCAAACATAGTCCTGGTAAGAAAACACAATGGGAAATGGAGGATGTGCGTGGATTATTCTGATCTCAACAAAGCATGCCCCAAGATTGCTACCCCCTACCCAACATTGATGCACTCGTCGACGCGGCGGTAGGATACCGGTATCTGAGCTTTATGGATGCTTATTCCAGCTATAATCAGATACCGATGCACTGGCCAGACGAAGAAAAAACAGCATTCATAACGCCAGGAGGAATCTATTGCTACAAGGAAATGCCCTTTGGCCTGAAGAACGCGGGAGCCACATACCAAAGGTTGATGAACAAGATATTCAGCAACATCATTGGAAAAACGGTGGAAGTCTATGTGGACGACATCCTTGCCAAGACCACCTGACCCGAAGACCTTTTAAGCGACCTGGAAAACGTGTTCGCGGCTCTCCGACGACACGGCATGAGGCTCAACCCTCTCAAGTGCGCCTTTGCCATGGAGGCCGGGAAGTTCCTAGGATTCATGATAACCCAAAGGGGGTGGAAGCCAATCCTAAAAAATGCTAAGCAATACTCCAAATGAAGAGTTCGGGCTGCGTCAAAGACGTCCAGAGACTGGCGGGAAGGCTCACCGCGCTATCTCGCTTCCTTGGGGCATCAGCAGCAAAGGCCCTACCTTTCTTCAACCTAATGAGAAAGGGAATAGCATTCGAATGGACCCCGGCATGCGAAGAAGCTTTCAACCATTTCAAAAATATCCTTGCAACACCACCTGTGCTCAGTAAGCCCGTGGTCGGAGAACCGCTCTACCTGTACCTAGCTATAACGGAGGAAGCGCTGGCAGCGGTCTTGGTACGGGAAGAATGGAAAGTTCAACAACCGATTTACTTTGTGAGTAAAGCGCTGCAAGGAGCAGAACTTAAGTACAGCAAGTTGGAGAAACTGGCACTAGCGCTCCTAACCTCTTCCTGCAGACTACGGCAATACTTCCAAGGTCATCAAGTGGTCGTAAGAACGGACCAGAGAATTCGTCAAGTGCTCCAGAAACCTGACCTAGCAGGAAGGATGATGACCTGGGCCATCGAGCTATCCCAGTACGATTTAAGATATGAGCCTCGACATGCAATTAAGGCGCAAGCAATGGCAGATTTCCTGGTGGAAGTAACCGGAGACCCAACCGAGGACACGGGCACACGGTGGAAGCTCCATATAGATGAAGCCTCTAATCAGACATCCGAAGGCACCGGGATCATCTTAGAAAGCCCATCCGGGGTCATCTACGAACAATCGGTCAAGTTCAAGTTTCCCGTATCGAACAACCAAGCAGAATATGAAGCCCTCATAGGCGGCTTGGTCTTAGCTGGGGAAGTCGGGGCTACGAGGATAGAAGTATGCAGTGACTCACAGATTGTCACGTCGCAAGTAAATGGAAGCTACCAAGCCAGAGAATCGCTGTTGCAGAAGTACTTGGAGAGGGTTAAAGAACTGAGCAAACAGTTTGAGGAGGTCACGGTCCAACACGTTCCGAGGGAGAGGAACACACGGGCAGATCTCCTATCCAAGCTAGCAAGCACGAAACCTGGAACCGGCAACCGGCCCCTCATTCAAGGCATCACGAAAGAACCAGCAGTTGCCCTCCACCTGACCAAGATAAGCCCCTCCTGGATGGACTCCATCACTGATTTCTTGCAGAACGGCAAACTCCCTGTAGGTGAGAAGGAAGCTAAAGCGTTGAGAAGGAAGGCTGCCAAATACACGATCATACAAGGCCAACTTTTTAAAAAGGGACTTAGCCAACCTTTGCTGAAGTGCTTACACTCCGACCAGATGGACTACGTACTCAGAGAAGTCCACGAGGGGTGCTGTGGTCACCACATCGGGGGCAAAGCCCTAGCGAGGAAGCTCATCCGATCTGGATATTACTGGCCATCAATGATGGAAGACTCCAAGGAGTTCGTGAAAAAATGCGTCAAGTGCCAAGAGAACGCTAACTTCCACAGAGCACCGGCCACCGAACTGAGCCTGATGACGTCCTCCCGACCCTTCGCACAGTGGGGAGTCAACCTCTTGGGACCTTTCCCAGTTGGCCCAGGGCAAGTCAAATATCTCATAGTCACCGTCAACTATTACACCAAATGGATAGAAGCCGAGCCACTGGCCACTATCTCCTCGTCCAATTGTAGAAAGTTCATGTGGAGGCAGGTGATAACTCGGTTCGGTATCCCGGAAGTCGTCTTCTCAGACAACGGGACGCAATTCACCGATGAGAAGTTTGTAGAGTTCCTCGCCGGCTTGGGCATCAAGCAGAAATTCTCCTCAGTAGAGCACCCCCAGACAAATGGACAAGTCGAGTCCGTAAATAAGGTGATCTTGCTGGGCCTCAAGAAGCGACTAGACAACAAGAAAGGAGCATGGGCCGATGAGCTTGCCTCAGTCCTCTGATCCTACCGTACAACCGAGCAGTCCGCCACGGGAGAAACCCCCTTCCGCCTGACATACGGGGTAGACGCAATATACCAGTAGAGATCGGTGAGCCGAGCCCACGGTTATTTCTCAAGGGGGTGGAAGAAGCTGTAGAGAAGGACCTAGTAGATGAGACTAGGGAGAAGGCCCACCTGTCAGAAGTAGCACTAAAGCAAAGAGTGGCCCTGCGCTACAACACCAAAGTGCTCAAGAGGGGATTTGAGCAAAACGAGCTCGTCCTACGGGGCAATGACATCGGCCTACCAACCCAGGGAGAAGGCAAACTGGCGGCGAACTGGGAAGGCCCCTTCAGGGTCAAAGAAGTGATTGGCAAGGGCGCCTACAAATTGGATAAGCTTAACGGAAGGGAGGTCCCAAGAACTTGGAATGCGGGCAACCTGAGAAGGTTTTACCCCTAGATCAAGCATGCCGGCCAGGCGATCTAACGAACCTATTCACTGGCCTTTGTATCTGCCATGGTAACAGAGTTGTTTAATTACCGATTCATGTTTACTTGTCATTTCTACCAATTTTACTTCTATTGTTCTTTTTCCTACTTACACATCACATGACAAACAAGTTCCACGACGTATTAAACGGAACCATGATATGGCACTCCGGGACTGATCACCCTGGGAGCCACCTAAACAAAAGCCATAACAAACGGCTACAACGATACCAAAAGGCCACGACCTGGCTCCACCGAATTACCAACATAACGGTAAATAAACACGAGCAAAAAGCTCATACCGACCAAACGGTAACAAAAAAAAACGAAAACGCTATCAGATAGGCAAAAGACAATAATCACAAGCCGACCAAGCGACTCTTAATGTATAACAAAGTAAGCTTCAAAAGTTTCAAAAGTTCTACAACAAACCACAAATCCATACAAAAGCATAAGGTACAAGAGTTCATTTCTTGGGGATGTCAACAATCTTGCCATCCTTGATCGTCTTGAAAACTCCAATAGCCGACGTGTCGAAGTCAGGAGCCACGATCTTCACCTGGGACTTAAGAGCTTCCTCAGTCATGAAGATCGTGTTCTTTCCCTGCTCTCTGGTCACCTTATGTTTCTTCGTAAGCTCCCCAACCTCAGCTTGATCGGCCTTAGCCGATAAGACGGCCACGTCACGCTCTTTTTCCAAATCCACCACCCGACCTTGCGCGGCATTAAGTTGGCTCTCCAGAGTCATCTCCCGCTCGGTTAAACGGGACACGGTGTCATCGGAGGCTTTTAGCTTCTCCTCGGCGGACGCAGCTTTCTCCTCAGCAGCCTTAAGCTTCCCCCCGCCTCAGATAGCTGCTCCTGAAGCGTTTCGACTTGGGCTTTGAATTCATTGTTGGCCTTGGTAGCAGTTTCGAGCTTCCTGCGTAATGACTGCATCCCTGACAACTCGAACTCAGCCTTTCGAGCTATGACAGCTCCACGGAGAAGCGTTCGGTACATCCACCTCGCCTGCCCTGCAAGCTCGGTACCGAGGAAGTGATCTTCCGTGCCAGGGATCAGTTGGGAGTCTATGAAAGCCCCAGCATCGAAGTTTCTCTCCATCATGGTGAGAGCTCCTTCCGGTCTAGAAGATGCCCTCTGCCTTTTGGGGGTGGGGATAAGCTTCAAATCGTCATCCTCTTGCTGAGTGGAGGTCGAGTGCTCAGGGCCGACCGTCTCCTCACGGATTGGAGAAACGCGCGCCCCATCAGAATTCTTATCCGTCATCTTGGTGTCACAGGTGACGGCGTCGCCTGATCTTTATCCCCAGAAGGGCCCTCCGGTTTCCCGTCAACCTTCTCCGTTTTCTCCTCATCGTTGTCCGCCAAGAAAGTCTTAAACAAGTCCTCAAGCCCTGTCACGGAAGCTGACATCTCTACTGCAACAAACAAGTAAATGAGTTAATCGTGAAACCGGCACAACCAAGCGAATAAATAAAAACACGAAAACACAAGGCAAAACAACTCACAAACATAATTCCTGGCGACCTCCCGGTCACCTATCAAGAGGTGGGGATTCACATGATTCTTCCCAAAAACTGCCAACAACACGTCAGTGACCCTCTTGTCCACAGCGGACATCCCCTTATAAGACACCTTAATGAATGTGTTGGATCCTGCCCCAAAGCTCCAGTACGTCGGAATGAGGCGATCCCCTTCTAACGACAACCAAAAGGGGTAACGACCTTTGACCGGACGCACCTTAAAATATTTATCTTTAAACCCATGATAAGAGTCCTCAAACAACCTGAGGATCCTTCGACCATGGGCAGATCGGAAGGACATGAACCCTTTCCTCGCCTTTCCCTCCTTAGAAGGATTCGTGAGGTTGAAGAAAAAAAATGAAGACATCAACAGATATCGGCAGCTCCAGATATTCGCACACCATCTCGAAATAGCGGATAGAAGCCCAACTATTCGGATGCAGTTACGACGGCGCCACGGAGATCCGGTTAAGAAGCGCCATTTGAAAAGGAGAAAACGGGATACGAACCCCCACCTGGGTGAACATGTATTTATAAAACCAGATCCAGTCAGAGACCCAAGGGGAATGGAAGTTAAGCTCATATAGTCGTTCATTAGGGGCAGGAACGAAGACGTCATAATTGGCTTCCTCGTCTGTCCCTCCGCACAAGTACTCGCCTTGACGGAACTCCGTTAGCTCCCCCTCGTCCATCTGATTTGGCGAGTCCTTCACATCGGAAGTCACCCAGGCGTATGGGTCATAATTCACGGCGGAGGGAGAGGCCCAGAAAACAATGCGAGGCATACCTACAGTGGGGGTACCACTCCATTAGTCTATGAGGTCGGGAGTCCGGAAAAAGCCCAAAAAACTACATTTGTCCTATTCAACAGCTAAGGTTATGCATGGCTAAAAGCAAAACCCAAACAAAAACCTACCCTAGAATGGTAACCCCTCTAACGCACCTACTTAACGCTAAAATTATCTAGCAAACAAATCAAACAAGCAGCAAGAACAAACAGCAAGCAGCAAGCACGTAGCAGCAAACGCGCAAAAATGATGAAGATAAAAGGACATTGAAGCAAAAAGAGAAGGGATTAATGTTTACCTGGATTAGTTGCAAAGACTTGAGAGAGAAGGAAATGCGCAGGGATGCAGAAATGAAGCTTTGGGACACTTGGGAGAGAAGAAGATGAAGATAAGAGAAGTGAAAATAGGAGAGAAAAATAAACGCAAAATATTTAAAACTGCTACGCAAAGCGCCAAAGGATAAAGGGCATAATGGTCTTTGCACACAGGGTTTTCCAACCCATTATGAGCATTTAATGCTTGGCGTGAGGAATGAGGCGACAAACGGTCACCTCAGCAACGAACAGACACGCGCGCAGGGGGTACGTCCCCTCCACGGGCGGCCGACCTGGCGACAACACACGAAAGAAGAGATAACACGCCAGCAACAGCCCTCACGGCTATTGCTGGCGCGTTGGGGGCACTGTTACGGCCTGGCCCAAATCACTCGCAGGCCGGCCCGACCCGAGCACCACCCGACCCGGACGGTCAGGATCGAGGCGCCCAGTTGCCGACCCAAACACGCGTCCCTGACAACTTTGCTACAACTGTGCGAAGGAAGCATCGAAGAAAGTGGGCCTGTCATTGCAGGGCCCACCTCTGACACGGTATATATGTGGAAGGTCCTACCCTTCCCCCAAGGTACGTCACATACCAATCAACTCTTTTTTTGTCTGCACACTTTGCTGACTAGAGCGTCGGAGTGTCTTTGCAGGTGACACCCCTCCTCACACGAAGTGCTCGGAACGTCGTCTTCTCCAGCCCAGTAACTTACGACCAGGCGAGATCTCCCCTCCAACCAGGACACTAATCCGATCCGTTCGGTACCCGACCTACCGAACACATCTCTACATGTTACTTGACATATTCTAAAATCAATCAAAAGGCACTGTTGTATCATGTCTTACCTATTTATCAAGTATATTAGTATATTTTCTAATATTAATGTATTTATGTGATTAATTCCTATTATTTGTAATATTAAGGAGATGGATTCACCATTAGTATTACAAGGTTTGTTCAATTTGTTTGATCTTTTTTAATTTTTTACATTAGGAAATAGATGAAAGAGATATTGTTGGCTGAATGACAGTGTTGTTATGAGACAAAAAATGGGTTGAGTTATATTTTAGGATGTTTATTTATAATTTATTTATTATTTTATTTTAAAACGATTTTTTCGGTTGAACCACAGTTAGACCGATTAGACTAGTGAACCAGTGACTAAAGCAGTTCAATGACCGATCCGGTTCTCAGAACCTTGGTAATAAGTAATAACTGTTGTTATGATGAAAGATTATGTTGAGTCAAAGAAAAGAAAAAAAATAAAGGCAGGACACCAATTCTAAAATTGAGAAATATCTGCAGATGGAATTTGAGAGATCAAGAGGTACTAAAGGAATTTATTAAATGAATAATGATATAGTTTTGATAAAATATAATGTAATCACTAATTCCCTATAATATGTTGTTAGTTAATTTTTTTATTTATTATTTTATTATAAAACGATTTTTTTGGTTGAACTATGGTCAAATCAGTTAAACCAATAAACTAATGAATTAATAATTAGAGTGATTCGATAATCGGTTTAATTTTCAGAACCTTAATTTATTGTTTAAATATATTATTTAGATATATTTTATATATTTAAAATTATATTAAACATATTTAGTATAATATGTTAATATATATTGTTTACATATATTATTTACATGTATATAAAATATAAGATTTGATGTCATATATTGTTTAAATTTTTTTAAATATATTTTATTTAATGTATTATTAAACTTATATTTAATATATTTTAAAGTGGAATATGTTGTTTATTTCAAAACCCAAAAATTATTATATATTTAAATATATATTTTAATATATTTACACATATATTTTATATAATATTGGATATAATTAAACATATATTCAAAATTATTTTAGATATATCAAATATATATTTATATGATATTAAATCTAAGATTAAATATACCTTATATATATAATATTAAAAGTATTTAAAATATTTTAATTGAACATATATTTAAATATATTTATATTTTAGTAATTTGTAATATTATTTGATGTGTTATTTAATATAATATTATTTAAATAATAATTTGTAATAATATTTTAAATTTTTGAATAATATTATATGTAATATTATTTCATATATCTTTATTTATTTATTTAATGCCAGAGAAATACTAGACATATATTAAATATAGATTATATAATATAATAATTTTTTTTTCAAAAAGAATAAAAAGAAAAGATGGTTCGTGACATTACGCGTCCTAAATATCACATTGTTAAATACTTTGAGTGTCCACAATATGTAATTATTTTTTATTTTTGTTTATTCATTTGTTTATTCATTTATTTATTATTATTGATTATGTTTTTCGATTTGTTTCAAATTTCAAGAAATTTGGAATCAAGACATCTCCTCCAAGATACACATGATCTCCAAGTTGAAATCGAGTTACGGGATAGTGAATTCTATCACATATCTCATATTGGAAAACTTACTTTACACAATGCACTTATTTGCTTTGATTGAACGGTGGTATCTAGAAATGCATACGTTTCATCTTCCACGCAGTAAATGCACGATTACCTTGAAAAATATTATAATAATATTTGGACTCCCAATAGATAGTATGTCATTGTCATGATTACAGATAGCAGCACTATTGGTGTGAAAAATGAATTCATGATGCAATTTGGCATTGAACTTACTACGATTGATCATAAAGAAAGCGGTGTCAAACTTACATTGCTCTGCACCATAAAACAACCGTGCCACTAATATCATTTGAGTGTATTGAGTGGTATGCATCAGATAGGGTAAGGAGGCAGTTCGATTTACCGCATGAAGTTCCTGCAGAAGCTACTCATCTTGTAGAAGCTCAGAACGTGGTCGTGACCGAACCGAAGAACAAAGATTGAAAAGTTGAGCATTCTATATACATTATAAGATAGACAAACTATTTGACCTCCGTTCTAGTTAGTAATCTTGTGCTGCACTGTTAAGCATCTAATTAGTATATACAATGGTACTAGAAGACATATGGGGATCATTTACGATTGACTGGTTATGTTCCACAACAACAACTATAGCCACAGCCATAGTCACAACCACAGCCATAACCCATCATGCACCCATACCAACTGCCAACTTCCTTTCCACACCACTTACACATACACACAACCATACACTGAGCCTGGACCATTATTCTTCAGTCAGTTATTCCCCGACTCACACTTGATGACATGTCATCTTAAACGATTTTTAAGGTTCTTTTTCATTCATTTTCTTAGGTTTCAATCAAATTTCTTATTTTTTCTAATAAAATTTCATAAATAATCAAATATTTGGAGTTAGAATAGTATTTTTGTATTTTCAAGAGTTTATAGCTCAAAAACAGACAAGAATCGAAACTTTTTTCACAAGAAAAACACAAGTACAGCAAAAACGTGGCTTAGGAAACAAAAGCGTACCCTTAAAAAAAGGAAATGGAGCCAATAAGCACACAAAGGCATGCCCAGCAACCAGGCTCACACGCCTGGCGGCCAATCCACATGCCCGACGGCCTCCTCCATTCATTCCTCACATGCCTAGTGGCCATACCATACGCTCGGCGGTCCCTGCTTCTCCTTTTCATCCGCCTCCAAGCTTCCAAGACACACGCCCGGCATGTGCGCTCATTGGAAGTGAATTTTGGGCTTATGCCCAATAACCTCTAGAACAAGTCTGGCGTAAAGATAATTTCAACTCTCAAGATGCAACAATTAAGGTCCAATCTCAATTACCTACATCATTAGAAGTCTTAATTATATCCAAGATATTCAAGACTCTAGAAGATTAGTTATTAATTCTTTCTAGAAACATAAAAAATTTGGTAGTTAGGATTTAATTTGAATTATTGTTTTGATTTGAATTTGAAGTCAGTAATTAGTTATCTTATCTTTCTCTTCGAAAGATGAGATTAAGATAGTTTGAATTTGAATTATAGAATTAGGATATAAATAAGTGAACTTTGTTCACAGAGAGAACAATCCCCCATTCCTCAGCACAGTTTTCTTCTTGTTTTTCTTTCATGGGTAACTAATCCTTTGTCAAAGGGTTAGGAGCTTTGTTTATGTTTTCTATGGATTATTAATCTAAGTTTATTTTATTTTAAAGTCTTGCATTGATCTATTCATCATTGAGTTATACATTTTTCATCCCTTAAAGGCTTAATGGTGTAGAAAGGTATGTTAATCCAGTTTAAAATTCTTTTTATAATTGAAAATTTTAATATTTGAGTTAAAAACTTGAAAACTCTTTCGTATGACTCTTTGAATTCGGCTTGGAATAGTGGTTTAATTAGTGTATGACACATACATAATTTTCAATCACTCTAATTTTGAATAAGTGACATATAATTCAAATTAGAATTTTTGAAAATTATGTTTCCTTCTAAGGTTTAACTGGACAGGACTAGCTTGAATATGTGACACGTAATTTGACCTAAGGACTACTTTTAAATCTTATTAGAAACTAAATCAGTTTTTATGTTTAACCTCTTTAATTAATTAACTAACGACTGATTAATTAAAGAGAAACTGAGGAACCAAGGAATTAGAAATCAGTTACTAAAAATTTATTGTGAAAGATCTTTGCGTAGTTCAAAATAAGTAAACAAGGTTTAGTTTTCCTAAGAGTATAAACATCTCTGAAGCCCTTGACTCTCACTATCATTATCTTCTCTCAATCAACATCCAAATTCACTGTCTCTCAAGTACACAAGATTCCAAGCAAGATACAAATTTTGCCCTTATCAATCCAGTTAGGTATTTAATATGATATTTGCTTGCTCAATCCTTTAATCCTTGTGGGAACAATATTCACTCACCATCGTATTACTTGAATGATCTGGTGCACTTGTCGGTATCCGTGAGCTTTAATTTTTGCTCATCAACACTCATTACACATGCCACCCTACCAGGCAAATTATTGACCCTTTATATCACAGCAAAAAGACAAAGCTGAGTATTCTTTAAACCGTCAGTTGTATTTGTTGGTGCCTTAAATAGACATGTCGCAATAGGTAAATCAATTGTTCTTCGACCCTCCCCTGCAAGTGCAGCAATCCTAGCCGTAACCTCCTGAAGTTAACAAGCAGGCACCACAGTCTAGTCGGCAATCGCCTCGAATTGCTCGGGATCGGTCATCTGTAGATTTAGACTACAACGACGTAGCCCCTCTCCACGCAATTGGGCTAGAAGGTATGTTGACTTGATACAGAGTGATTCGATCTAGAGTGTTGCTAGAGAAATTGGTCGTAGTAATATTGTTAATTTTCTCCAAGTGCAAGCGCCAATGGAGGAGGCTGATAATGATGGCGAGGACGATAATGACGATGATAGCGATGGTGATGACGATGCAGGTAATAATGTATTATTATTTTAACTATTGTTAATGTTCATTCTACTGGATTAGTGTATTTATTATTGTGGTTCTTGATGTCATATAGGTGGTGTAGAAGGTGCAAAAGAGACGAAAGGTGCGAATGAGGTAGAAGGTGCGGAAAATTCCCATACTTCAGATGTACATGGTAAAGGATATAACTTAAGGATTGCCCAACAGGTAGAAGCACAAGTAGATATACTCCTTTCACAATAAAAAAGTTAGTTAAAAAATATACTAAATTTGTAAAAAAGACATTTAGCAAGTAATTTTTATAATTATTGTTCACCTATTATTGTAAGACTGATATTGTAATTTTTATAAATTTTTATAAGTTCATAACAAAATCTAATACACAAATATTTCATAACGTAGTATTTTATTCAATTCTTAATGTAGTATATAATTCAATACAATAAGTAAGTAAATACCGAATTTACTGAGAATTAGGTGCAAAACTACTAGCAGTTGATCCGACACAATGGGGCATCTATTTTGATTGTGATCCTGGCCTCCATAAAGCCTGCCATGCTTAGAACCACGCATATCACTCTACTAAATTTGTGGTCATATGATTTTAGCGAAATTCATTATCAAACGCCAAAGCATATTATTGTCGTGGAATCTAATCGAACCATTGAGTGTAAGTCTCGCCATGCTCATGTAATATTGCATACTGCACATTAAATTCACACACAGACCTATAATAACATGTAAAAAATAAGAAAACAAAAATAATAAGTATCACCTAAAATTATTTAATTGTGTTCTTATTTTTTTATAGAACAAATTTACATACATTTATTTAAAATAAAATATATTATTTTTTTTAAATTGTGTTTGTATTGCCTAATATCTCATTCTCTAATATATCTATCCTAAAATAATTATCATATGGTTCCTAATTTTTTTTGGTGACTATATGGTTTCTAATTTAATTCTTAGAAAAGAAAATCCCAGTTAGATTTAAAAATTACTTAATTTGGCTATTTAGTTTTTTTTATTGATTATTAAGAAATTAAATTAAAAATAATGGATAATATCAGGAAATTTGAACTACAGATTTTTTTGAATTTCACGACGTCGTTTTACAATCTCGTACATCTTTCTTTTTCCGTACATTACCCTTATTCAGCGTCAAATTTCCACACACACCGTTAAGTTAATGGCCTCGAGAATAGAGACATTGAGAGGGTATTTGCGTAATTCTGTATCCTATATAAAAACTGAGCCTGGACTCTCAATTCTTTATTTTTCTCTGATGCGAAAAAGAGCGAGAGAGGATCACAGAGGAATTTCCGTTATCCATTGTTATTCTCTTTCTCACGTTTCTCTCTCTAGAATTTTCTATCGTCGCTGCTTCTCATTTGCAAATTAGGGTTTTTCCGAATCTCCGATTAGTCGAAAATCCAATACAGCAGTTTCAGCCATGGTTTCTGATTCAGTTCCCGCCGCTCTTATTCCTTCAGCTGCAAACACTAAGAACCTCGGCAAGAAGAAGAGGGTAAGGATTTTTCGAATTTTTTTGTATTTCGATTTTTATTTTGATTTTGTTTATGTTTTCGTACTCTATGCGCATTTATTTCTCCTCTCCCTGTTCGAATTAACCTAATCTTGATTTTCTTTGGGTTTCAGACCAACAGGTCTGCAAAATTGAAACAGAACAAAATTGAAGCGCGTCGTGAGCAATGGTTATCCCAAGGTAAGTGAGGATGATAAAAATGTTTATGATTTTTTCTATCCTGTTCGATTCGGATTTGTTGAGTTTTTTATCAGGTTCTGTCAAGAGCAAGGGGTGCAAGGATGTAATCGACAGTGATGGCCACGAGCTGCCATTGTCAGCCGGGAATCATGGCAAGCGTCCGCTGGAGCAGTTGGAGACTAGGCACAGGGTGGAAGAAGACGACGGGTTGATCCATCAACACAGCGATTCGGAATCACCAGCTAACAGCCCCACAGGCAATGATTCTGGGACGAATTTCACTGGAAGCAGTGGCAGCAGTAGCGGGAGCAGTAGCAGTAGGAGCAGCAGTAGTTACAGCAGCGCTGGGTGTTGCTCTGGAAACATAACAGAAGAAGATGACGATGAAGAAGAGGAAGGAGGAGGGGAAGAAGAAGGTGATGATGGTTGCTTGGATGATTGGGAGGCTGTGGCAGATGCTCTAGCCGCCAATGACAAGCGCCAGAACCCTTGTTCTGATTCACCTCCTTCACACGGCGATGAATCCGTTGTGCAAATGGCTTCATCGAACTGTGAAGATCCAAACAGGGGGCCGAATTCAGGGTCTCGGAATTTGAAACCTGAGAGTGCTAATTTGGTTCCTTGGACTGGTAATTGCCGAGCTTGGAGGGCTGATGATGCATTTCGACCCCAGAGTTTGCCCAATTTGTCCAAGCAGCACAGCTTGCCAATCTCCGACCGACGTTGCGGTGGTGGTGTCCTTTGGAGTCGCTCTGCTATGCCATCATCATGTCCTATATGCTGTGAGGATCTCGATTTGACAGACACGAGTTTCTTGCCTTGCTTGTGTGGCTTTCGGCTTTGCCTCTTTTGCCATAAGAGGATTCTTGAAGAAGATGCTCGCTGCCCTGGCTGCAGGAAGCCTTATGAGTGCGAAGCTGTTGTTGAGACGGAGCCTAGTGTGCTTGGAGGCAGTCTCACCCTTCGGTTGGCTCGATCTTGTAGCATGGTCGAAAGGTCTTGAGGGAGCTCTGTCTGTTTTCAGTTGAGTTGTGTATGGCTGTGGTCTCTCCTTTTCCTTCTTTTTTGCATTCCTGCATCGTTTGTATTTTTAGATCGAAATAACTAATTTTCATAGGCCTAGTTGGTGTAGGGGTTATGGTTTTTTTTTCCGAGCACCATAAAAATCAAGTTGTTTCTCATTTGATCTTATGGTGCATGTGTTAATGTAGAATAGTCACGTTGGTATGTGAATACATAAGGCGGTATAGAAATTCAATACATTTAAACTGTTTACATTATTTTGTGGCTTATATACTTTGTGCCTGTTTCCACTTATTTGCATTTGTATAGCTTAGTTCCTGTACTCCAAATCCTTATATGTTGGAGATCTTTGTCATCATGTTTAATTGAACGTGTATGTATTTTAGATTTAGTAAATTTTATGTTTGCATGTGTTGTGATGGGGAAATTTTGTATATTTCTTGTCTGATTGCTTATTATTAAGTATTATGTAATGTGTTAGCAATAGGTCACCAAAATACTTGAAACACAAATCTTTATTCTTGTTCAACAAATTGTGTCGGCTGTTTTCACTGTTGAATGCGGTGCAGAAATATTCTGAATATATTTGTTATTTAAGCATTGTTTATGGCTTTCCTGTTTAATATTTTCTAGGAATCAAGATACTTGTGGTAGTTATAAAATTGAAGGCTGATTATTAAGGTTTTCAAGTTTTCTAAGGTATGGAAATATCATATGGCATTGCCATAATGCCATGTATTCTTTTGGGTCTGATTTAGAGTCGGTCACTGAATATGTTATCCTTCTGTATATTCTTGTGATTGGTGCTTGATTAATTATAATTGATTTCAATCTAACACCATCAAGTCATGATGCTTGCTGTGTATACACATGAAACTCATTTAGGTAATGTTTACTCCTACTTTTCCCCTGACCAAACATACCCTTAGGCTTTAATGTAGTGTTTTCACCCAAGATATCTCTAAAATAGGCAAGTTCAATCATAGTTCTGATGTGAAATAGTGTAGTAGAATAATTGTTAATAGAAATCAATTGTTGACCTAATCAAACTAGATGACAACTGGGATCTACTTGGTTGAGAGGATGGAATGTGGACAGTTTGAAATTTTGGAATGAAAATCATTTTCCCTTGCTGCTTATAATGAAATATGAGAATGAGTGATTCACTTGGCTGATAATTATAGATATTTATCAATCGTAGATTTCTATACTGTTTCATCTTTGGTTATCTTCCCTACTCTATAACTTGCATGATTTTCACCTAATCTTTCTCTTTAGCTCTCTTATGGTTTCTAATTGGGTTTTGCATCCTGTGGACAATGGAACTTGTTCACATGAAAGGTACTAATGATTTTGAGTTTGCATTGTGTTCTAGAGGTTGCACAATCTTTTCTTCCATTAAGCTGCTCCTCATTTTAAGAAGATTTGATCCTAAGAGAACATAATCCATTTTTTAAGCCTCATCTCCCAAGGGTTAACAAAGGATTATTATTATTCTCACCTTTCATGTATATGCTGTACCTCTTTTGGTTGTCTTTCCAACTAATTGGATGTTAAAACAGATGAAAGTGACACTGTGGAACAGTGGTAAGTCTTACACATACGTCTAAGGTGTGTCAAATAACTAAATCTGAGTTGATGTTTCAAAAGGAGCTGAAGCGTGGGGCCTCAATGACACATTGACACTAACATTAATATATTATTAAGTCAGATTATTCTTGATTGTTTGGTAAGTTTGTTAAGTAGCAGCAGTTGCTGAAATTTCACTTTGCAATCAGAAGGCCTTGAGCTATTAGAAGTGGAAACATACACAAGAAAGCTAATTGTTAGGGAGTACCAGAGAAGCACTGTTTTTACTTGAAACAGTTTTATGTATATGTCATGTACTTCTTTTATCATGTTGCTGGGAGTGTTTGGTATCACCAGTTATTTTGTTGTAAGGTTGCTAGGAGTGTTTCTTTTGCAGATCATCCATTTATCTTTGGAAACTGGAAGGGTCGGGATTTAATGAAGTTGTTACTGTTTTTGCTCCTGTTTGCAGCCTAGGCTTTTACCAGAATATAAGCTTTTGAATATGTTTGTGCCTAACCAACTTTATTTATGGGATATAAAGGGTGAATGCTATGGTGCCTAAAAAGTGGTGCCTATTTACTAAAAAGAGTTAAAAATTAATATTTAATTTAAAAGATATAAAAATAAATTATTTTTAAAAATTCAAAATTTACCACAAAAAATAAGTTAGACAAAAATTAAGCAACAATTGATAGGCACTATAGAATTGGCCATAAAGTTATTGCGTTTCCTAGCCTATTATGACCTAACTACAATTAGTAATAATTATAATGGACTTGAATCTATTTGAAGAAATTAATGCATTTTCTTCTCATTTGCTCCCTAGGCCCTTATATTATCTGGTTTTAATATACTTCCATTGAGGATAATAGATATGACTACATGACCAATTCCAAATGTTTGGGCCATCTGTTGATGCACTTCGTATATTGAAATGATGAAATGTAGATATGAGGAGGCGAATCGTTACTCTTTGTTACTCTGTACTTTAACCACTCTGTTATTCGTTGGAAGTTGAGTTCTTTTCCCTTTTTGGGTCTAGAGGCTGGTGCTGTAAGTTGAGTAGTTCACAAGAATTATCAACTAGTTTGGTTAGTTGATTCCCTTGCTTCTCTTGCTGTTATCAAATTGCGTCAAGATCGAGTCTTATGATTTTGACGTATAGGTGCACTAACAAGATTTCTTTTTAAAAAAATTTAAATACTTAATTTTACTTATAGTATGTTGTTGTGTTGCCTTATTTCCATCTCTCAAAACACCCATTTTCTATCGTTAGATTGAGTTCGGTGTCAATTGGCGTTTTGGTTTTTTCATTTGGGGTATATATAAATGACATAAATTTTTTTATTTGGACGGTAGAATTTCACTAATCATAAACTGAAGACTTAATATTTTACGAACATTAATTTGTTATTTCGAAGTCCTATTCTAAATTAAATATGCATTTGTAAACATAATGCATTAAATCACTTCTAAACATAGCTCTATTTCTATATCAAAGTTTTCAAACATATTTGTGGCTATAAATGCACAATTACTTGATTTTCTTGCTAAGCCCTTCTCAAAACTCTCCTTCAGACTTCAGGTTTGTGTAGGGGTGCCAACGGCATGAGTTTTTGCTTTATCCTATCCTTCTTCACCCTACAATAACTTATATAGAATCTGTTCTGTTTTTATTCATGGATAGTAAAAAATTGAATTCTAACTAGTCTTTACAGGTATCTGCTCCTATAATTATTAAAAAGTTTAATTATTCTGTTAGTCTCTATAATTTTGCGAAATTTTCAATTAGGTCCCTACATTTTTTTTTCCTTTTAATTGGGTCTTTGCATCAAATTTTTTTTCAATTAGGTCTCTCTTGACAGTAATTAGTTTAATTGTATAGGGACCCAATTAAAAAAAAAATTGGTGCAGGAACCCAAGTAAAAGGAAAAAAAAGTATAAAGATCTAGTTAAAAGAAAAATTTGGTGCAAGGACTCAATTAAAAGGGAAAAAAGTATAGAAACCTAATTGAAAATTTCGCAAAACTATAGGGACCAACAGCGTAATTAAAGCTTATTAAAATTCAACAAAAAAAATTAAATGTCAAAATTTATATAACCATCATTACATACATAATATAAATTAAAATAAAAATTTAAATATGATAATATTATTAATTATTTTACTAATTATTTTATATACATTATATATTAAAATTATATATATAGCAAAGCGAATAGGGGCAGGTATTGCCTAAATTCAATCCTGCCCAGCTAAAATTCTACCCTACATCAGGGTGGGTAATTACTTGTCCCGAGGAGGTAGGAATGGGGTGGGTACTCGTGAGTTTTGAGTAGTATTGCCATATCTGAACTTTTGCATGTAACAACAAAAGAAAAAAAAGAGAGAAAAAGAAAAAGACTTTGTAATTATCACTCTGAAATAAAATGTTATAGCAACATTTTTGTTTGATTTATTTTATAAAATTTTTTTAAAAAGAAAATTATATCCTATTCTTATCGTTTGTAGTTGGGTAGCTCCAATATATTAAGAAGTAATGAGAGCAAACCACAAAAAATACACTCGAATTATCTTGACACGGATAAAAATGCTCTCGAATTTTGTTATCGACAAAAATATTCTAAAATAATTTAAAAACATACAAAAAATACTCGGTCGAAAAACGTAACTACTTGTCACATAGAAAAGTTTGTTTGCCATATCACTCTTTCTTATTAGAATAAAACCCAAATCAGCCCCTGACAATTACCTCGAAAGACAACGAGGCCCCTGACAAAAAAAAAAACCTCAATCCGGCCCCTGACAAAAAAAAAAAAAAAACACAATCCGGCCCCTGACAATTACTTCGAAAGGACAACGAGGCTCTTGTGCCAAAAAAATATTAATGTTATTTTTTTTTGGCACAGGGGCTAATCTGTCCCAAAAAAAATTATCAGGGGCCAGATTGGGTGTTTTTTTTTTCTTGGGGGCCTTGTTGTCATTTCGAGATAATTGTCAGAGGCCGGACGGGGTATTCACTCTTTTTATTAACATAGATCGTCTGAATTCACGAATGTGCATTTTTGTCACATTTTAAAATAATTTGAGAGTATTTTTATTGATAACAAAATTTGAAAGTATTTTTGTCAAGTAACAAATAATTCAGGTGCATTTTTGGTTGCAAACAACTAACTCTCTTCCAAGGAAAAACAATGTTCCCTTTTGATCTATTGATAGTCTACAAAAAGTTGAGGCGTTTAATGTGGAAGTTTGTTTTCAATCCTTGACTACTTCTCTGCATATGCTTGCACAACACGCCACACAATTCTGAGTTTCATTTTGTCACTGAAAAAGAGAAAAACCAATTAGCAATGCCTAATAGCTTGCAATGGAGGTGGCTATGGCGCTTAAGCATCCCACAAAGATGCAAGATCTTCCTATGGCTTGCCCTGAACGACAGGCTCCCAAGTAATTCTTCAAAACCAGCACCTCACATTGTAGACACTGCATCTTCAACTTGTCCCTTTTGCCATGCACAAGAGACTCTTCTTCACACTTTGCGCGATTGCCCTCGAGCCGCAACTGTGTGGTGTCATCTTGTTGCCCCTCACCATCAACATGGCTTCTTCTGTTGCACCTTATGGGATTGGATGGTCACTTATCTTCAGCAGCCTTGGTCATGTGTTAATAATGGCAATGACAATGACAATGATGGTGATGATAATAAGGACAGTGTTTTGTTTGCTGCTACGGTTTGGTTGTTGTGGAAGGATAGGAGGACTTGGGATTATGATGGACGGCGCGACTCTTCGACTGGGAGGGTCATCCAACGTATGGAAACTTTGGCTGAGGATTATGGCAGAGTTGTTACGGTGGAGCATTCTGCGCCTTCCCCGGCGGTGCGCTATGTTTCCTGGTGTTTCTATTGGAACCAACCTCCTTCCCAGCCTCAGTTGAGGATGATTACTGATGGATCACAACTTGTGTTTCCCAAGTTGTAGCTTGACCAAGGTATTATTAGATCATTGGGTTAAGAATTTAACAGTGGATCATTGGTTGAACCATTTATATCAAATTAATTAATTAACCATTTAAAAATTTAATTTAATTTAGTTTCGATAATATAATTGGCCACATCTACACTATGACGTTAATATGATATTATTAGACCAGTTTCATACGATAATTTGTTAGGTTCACTTAAATCTATTATAAATTTAACCAGTTTGATTACAGAGATGATCCAAATATTGAATCAAACTGACTAGGAGTTCAGTTTACCGATTTTTGGTCAAAATGGTCGGTTCGGTCCGAGTTTAGTAAGTATTTTTCATAATTTTGCTTATGGTTAAAAAAAAAAAAAGGATTAGTAGAATGATTAAACCAATGAGATGCGTTTATTTGTTTTGTACTATTTGATGATATAAGAAATTCATCCTATTTATTCACATTTCACATATTCGATAGTAGAGATGTTTTGTGTGTTAGTATACAAAATGTTTCCTTAATCACATTTGTATATTTTTAATATTATATGAACATTTAGAGGGAAACGCATAACATTTGCTTTCTGTACTTAGCACTAGTGCACAACCATCACCTATAATTTTTTTTTTATCTCTCTTTTATTTCTATAAAATGTCAATTTCTAAATGTACAAATTACAAATAATAACCAATGTCAAAGTGGGATATCTTTGATCGACATGATGCAACAGAGATATAAAAGACTCAATGATAGTTGGAAGGGTCAAGATTTTGTACTTTTCTTTCCTCTAATATTCACTAGAACCAGAATAATTAATATTATTGAAAGCACAGAGCATACATAGTATACATAGTTAATGCTCTCATCCCTTTTTGAATTGTCAAATTTTTGACATGCCTAAGAGCATAAAAATAATATTTCTATGCTGTATCAAAGCTTTCACAAACCATTGTACTTGCTAATCAGTTTTTGTCATAGGGAAAGGACAATCAATAACTGATTATAATCAGAATTTCATTAATATTCACTTAATAATCAGAATTTCATTTTAATCAGAATTTCATTAATATTCACTTAATAATCAGAATTTCATTTTGTTACCTAGCTAGACTTCAGGTTATAATAACTCTCTTTTTTGTTTGTTTTTAGTACATATGTCCAAGGTTGTCATAGTCAAAGATCCTACATAATACATACCAAATTTAAGGTCTAAGCTAATCCCCTAAACTTTACATAGTTAAAGATTTTGCGTTAAACAAATTGATACAAATGCATAAAACCCTGCTTCAGAAATCATCATCTGATAGGCTAGAACATGATGTCGCACTTGACATGTTTGATAGAAAGTGCAAATCAAACTTTGGGAACCTGAGTGGTGCTTTCTTTGAGGGTGAAAGAGGTGGTGTTGTTGATGCACCTTCTCCTCCTCCTACATTCTTCTTTTCTATCTTCCTTCTGAGATCACTGCAAACCTCATCCACCATGTCAACAAAATCTCTCACAATAAGAAACAGTTCAAAGGGGTTTGATCCTCCTCCACCTCCAAGATAATACTCATTGGTTTTCTTCACAAGCTCCATGATCCTAAGGTGTTCATCTTTCACAACTTTAAGCTCCTCCTCACATTCCTCTACAAACCCTTTCATTTCCTTAACAAATCCACCTCTCTCATTGTTCTCGCCACAACATTTGGTTACAATCTCTCGAATTTCGCTAACACGAGCATTGAGAATGTATAACATCCTAATGAAATTCTGATGATCAATTATTGCTGCTTTCTTTACTTCGGATAATTCATCCTTTATACCTCCCAATAACACTTGTAAACCAAGCATCAGATACTCTTTCTCTGTCTCATGTTGCACAAGGCTATTATTGTTTTCATTGGAGTTGCTTATATCACCGTTGATTTTGGGAATGTTATGCTTTTGATTCATAGCTTCTCTTCTTCCTTCTGACTGAGCCACCTGCTCTACAATGAAGTGTAGCAAACTAGTCTTCCCATCAATGCTTTTCACATCAGGAAGCTTCCTAAGAGCATTTAGGTTGAAACCTTGTGCATTTCCCCTAGAAGTTCCGGCATTCATCCGGTTTCCAGCTTTGAGAATTGCCTCAAGAAACTTCAGTAATAGGCCACTAGCCCTCATCTCCTTGCAACCCTTTTCAAGTGTTTGTAAGTTTTCTTTAAGCTGAACAGCTTCAAAATCATAATTTGATCTGAAAAGCATTGCTTTTAGGCGAATGAATGCTGTTGGAACCGCTTTGAGGATGCAGTAGAGGAATGAATCAGCATGAGCAAGTTTATCTGGATTTCCACTGAATTGGATGATTTTGGCTTCTTCTTCTTGTGTAGGAGCTATCTTAGTAAGTTTTTCAAGTGTCTCAAGACTGATTCCTTGTCCATCATCAAGCGCGTCCATAATTTCCTTGCGAGAAATTGCAAGAGACCTTAGCACAATTGATGTGTTTTGGGATTTTCTAGGGTCCACAAGGAATAACTGAGCTGAAGATGCATGACATAGGTTTCTTTCATTGGTTTGGTTCTTGGTTGAATATCCAAAGAGTGTTTCTATGAGTTCATTGTCAAACCTGTAAATATGAAGTTGGAAAGATGAAATTGACAAAAGACATTATCTATTCTAAAACGGTGATTACTCTGATATCTGATATCCACTAAAGACTTGTATTTTAAATATGAAGTCAGAGTAAGATTGTACAGAGATATAACAAAAGGATAAAAGTGAAAGGAGCATATGACTTGTATTGTGGGTCTCACTAAGTAAAGATGTTTAAATAAAAAAGAGTTACAACCTCTCTCTCTATCTTTGTATATTCTTATTCTGTACAAGAGTCTTCACCTTCTAAAATACCCACCGCTATGAAAATTCGGTTCAGTTTAGATATTTTGAAACGAAACTTGTAGTAAATTAGAAAAGTGTATAGATTGAAACTATCTTATAGTTACCTGAAAGAGCCATCATTGATGTGATCCCACACTGTAGAATGATCAACATTAGCTACAACCTTATCCCAATGTAGAGGTTTGAGTCTTGTTTGGCTAGCACCCTTCTCTCTTGATTCTGCAACCTCTAAGGTGTTGTTTTCCATGTTGGCTTTTCTTTTAGGTGGTGGTGGTGGTTTTGATGATGAAGGCACAGGTGATGCTTTTGGAATTTTGTTTCTTGGAGGAGGAGGAGGAGGAGAAGGAGGAGGAGGAGGAGGAGGAGGAGGTGGTGGTGGTGGTGGTGGTGATGGTGGTTGTAGTGGTTTAACCAAATCCTCATGAACCATCAAACCTGAACCTGGAGATTCACATAGCAATGGAACCTCTTGAGTCTCATAATGCATAGATCTTTGAACCAATACATCTATTCTCTTTTCTTCTTCTTCCTTTTCTTCATTATCTTCATAACTAGGATTGAATATTCTAGTTGGGAAACTAGTTTTGAAATGCCTTCCTTGTGTTTCCACCATATACAGAATATCAATCCCATTTTCTTCAGCAAGTAACCCTTTCATATTATTAACTTTCCTTATATCCTCTTGGTTAAATCCTGCTTCTCTTCGAAAACTCGCTGCAACTCTGTGTCTATGGTGGTAATGCCAAGAGCAAGCAAATTTTTTCAAGTAGAAGAAAATCACAGCAACAAGTAGCATAGCAATGGCTGCAGCAACCACAGCCATTGCAAATGCATGACCATGGGATGGCATTATGGGAATACTTTCAAGTGTTGTTTTTGGTGAGATCAATGGCAAGTTACATTCTTGGATTCTTATTCAAGTAAAGTTTGGAAAACTAGCTGGTTGAGACTTAAGAGAATGTAGAGAAAGTGAGAAAGAACAAAGGAATAAGGAATCAAAAATAGCATGGTTGAAGGGTCTTGTAGAACATCTTTTCATTTATAAATGTATGTAACTATAGCTGCTGGCAATTTCAATGTGGTAGTTGTCACTGGTAAGATATGTATTAATCTCTGTCTAGAGGATTTATGCCATATTGCCATGGCAGTTAGTAGGATCATAAATTGCTCTCTTAAAGGACCATTCGAAGGGACACACCAATGATATTATACATTTATGCTATAGTAGATAACCTATGGTGAGACAAATTTTTTGTTAGCGAATTAACTATTGCTCCCTTTTGTTTATGGTGTATAGATGGGTGCAGTGGTTCAACTGTCATAACATAAATTCTGTTGCCACTGTTAACTAGGCAAACAATTGATGACGTTGCCCTTGCATAAGGCATACGTATGAGATGTGTTACTTGTAGTCTTGTACTATGGCCTCAAATCAACACAAATTTTCTATCTATTAAATAAAATATAAAACTCATTCCATATGAATTTCACACCTCATCTAATAATAAATGAGAATCTGTTTACTCGATATATAGAATAGAACAACAACAATAAAAAAGTTTTATCCGACCATGTGTGGTTGGCTAGATATATAGAATAGAACGAATACACAAAATATTCTTCTAAAAAAATTATTGTTATTTGTGGGCCTAAACAATGTAAGATGCGTTTTTATTTTTTGTTTTTATTTCAGTGTTTTTTGTTTTTAAAATTTTGTAAAAAAAAAAAGGTAAAAACAATAAAATTTTATTTTCTGTTTTTTTCTCTTATTTTTTCTTTTTTTTTTTTTATATAAAATTCTTAAACAAAAAACATTGAAAATAAAAATAAAAAGTAAAACGAAAACCAAACCTCTGAATTGTACTGACTTGAGGAGTAGTGAAATTCTTACTCCAGCTTATGCATTGAGTAAAGTGTCTTGGTACCTCATGCTTGAAGAGCTTAAGAGTGTTCTCTATTTATTGCATTGGTGGTTGGTTTGTGCTGCGACTTAAATATGAAAACGCATGCCCTGCTTAAGGTACTGTCATATTCTCTCTTGGTAGTTGCAATATCATAATGGCAAAGGATTTAATAATCAATGGAAAGATCGTCCAAGCTTCTGAATGGCTCATTTATTTAGGATCAAGGATCATGGAAACTTATTCAACTCGTGTTTATTTTGAATTCAATGATAATCATGGTGATGTCCACGCATGGGTAAGTTGGTAACGTCTAATTCCAGGGACCAAAAGAATTAATTTTCAAAACCAGAATAGAAAAAGGAGGTCTTCATGTGGTTGCAATAACAATGGTGGTAACAACATTAGTGATTGACTACTTATTACGCTTTTGGATGGTTGGATCCTAGTTCATACTCTCAACGATAGATAGAGGGTAGAACAAATACATAATCAACTATGTTGTCTATACACAAAAAATCAGTTACAAATTCAAACTGACTAGCATTTCAAAAGAGAATGAGTTAAAGAATCTAAAAGCAGAACTTTAAGCCAGGGGAGCTCTTATCAAAGTCTAATCCAAATACTCAACAGCTCTAATTCCGTTCTCCACTACCATCACTGATAAATATCAAAATGAATTCACTTTACAATCTCGTATTCAGCCTCAAATAAATAGCTAGGTATATCACAAGCCCACAAATTTTTGTTTTAACCAAGTTTGAAAGCATCTTACTCATGATCATCACTAATATTTACTATAACCAGATTGTATAATTAAAAAAAATGTTGCAAAATCAACTAAACCACAAGCAGTGGTTGAGTGACAATATTCAGAGATACTAGAGAACAATAACCAGTAACCCTCCAAAACTCTATCTGATTTGTTGATAATAATTGGTACTACCAGTAGTCTCCACATGAACAGGAGCCATCACAAAAGTGGTGGAAGCGATTGGTGTCTCTCACTATGATTTTCCTCTTCAACAAAATGACACATTTTATTGTGAGTGGCAATCACCACAAACCCTGATATTCTTCATGATACGTATGGTGGATCCACGTGAAGTATTTAGAAGTGCGAATGTGAGAGCCAACTTCTCATTGTCATATTGTATACTTACTTCCTTCTCTTATTGATCTACACACAGAAGCACATGACTAGTGTCTGGAACATAGCCAATTACCTTAATTTCATGATTTAGCTTCTCCCACATTTTAAGGACCTTCTCATTATGTGGATTTGCAAAGTCATTTGCAACAAATACATGGACAAAATTCTGAATCTCAACCATGCAGGCTCCTTCTTCAAGCCACCTTCCACCTACCCGCAGAGGCATATATACAGGCAAGCAATATTTGTGTCCCTGAATAAGAAGGTTCAAGCTCAAATATTCATTCAGCAGCATAGGCACCTATCTCCATGTTCTTATACATCCTAGAAACACCAAGCAAAGTTCCCCATATAGCTGCAGTGGGTTCGATTGGCATTTCTTCAATGAAACTTTTAGCTTGATAAAGAAGGCCAGCTCGACCGAAAAGATCAACAATTGTCACATAATGTGAGATTTTCGATTCAATATTGTACTTTTTCATTAATCCGAAATAATGTTTACCGTCATCCAAAAGCCCAGCTCGGCTACAAGCAGTAAGAACACTTGGGAATGTGATGTCATTGGGTTCAATCCCAATCCTCAACATTTTTTCGAACTGTTGCACAACTTCTTTTCCAAACCCATGCTGGGCATACCCTATAAGCATCGACCTGAAAGAAACCACATCAATCTTGAGCAATTGATTCAAAACCTTTCTTGCATCCTGAATGCTGTCTGACTTTGCATACATGTGAAGAAGAGTGTTGCCCACGTAACCAGCTAATTTTTTGCCCCATTTTATTGTAGGTGCATGAAGCCATTTACCTTGCTCCAAAGATCCTATACCCGAAAAAGCACATATAAGGGATGAATATGTAAATTCTGTTGGTTTATAACCTTCCCTCTGCATCCTAATAAACAGAGCCAAAGCGTCCTCTAATTCACCCTTCCTAGCATATCCAGTTATCAAAGCATTCCATGAAACCTCATTCTTATTTTCCAGCTTGTCAAATGCCAATCGTGCTTCGCTCAAGTATCCACATCTAGCTTACATGTCTACAATCGAACTGCCCATAAAAACATACGAGTGAGGAATTCATACTTCAGACAACATGCATGAATTTGCTGCCCGTCCTTCTAGCTGACTATAAATCCACAAGATTTCACCAAGCTGGATAACAAGAATTCATTTGGTTTGGACCCAAATTGCAGCATTTGAGGAAACAAAGCAAGTGCATGTTGGGCGCATTCATTCTGGGAATACCCGGTAATCATGGATGTCCAAGTAACCATGTCTTTGGACGGCATTTCGTCGAACACTCGACGAGCCTCTTCCAAACTGCCACACCTTGCATGAATGAAAAGAACAGAATTTCGAATAACAAGGTCATCCTTGAGCTTAGAATTAAGGATGTGTGAATGCACCAATCTTTCTTCTCTAAGCTTCCCCAACTGGGTGCATCTCTTTAGCATTACATTGTACATGGATTGGTTTGGCTCAAGCGAGCCGCTGTCAACAAGATCCAGGACATGGAGACCAGTTTCGGAATTCCGGCTCAGAAGAAGAAGAAGGTCCCTGTCATCAATGACACACAAGTCGTCCAATATGTCACAATTTGAATCGGAGAAAGTAGCTGCTGCTGATGAAGATTGCCAGAGGGTTTGAATGGTATCCAAACGTCACTCTATGAGTTTTAACTGCAATCACGGAGCAAAGTGGAAGACCTAATAAGCTTAGAGTATTATATTGATTAATTATACATGTGCGCATACAATAACATATCCAGCAACTAACTAAATAACTAACTAACCAACATAACAGTTATTCTATTGTTACGGCGACACTGGGCCGAAAAGAGAGAGAAAAAGAATGCATAGGAAAAGGAGAAGAGTTAAATTGTTGAGCTTACAGGGGCATAGGAGCAGTGATTTTTGAAGTGACGAATTGAAGAGGAAAGCATAGAAGGATTGTTACATTGGATCATCACCTCGTACTGTTGTTTGGGTTCCACAAAAAATGAATTGAATTCAACCCTACTGTTGTTTGGGACTCAAATTGGCAGAGATGGGTTTAGAAAAAGTGCGTCGGACACGGATTGGCTGTGAGCCCGCAGCAACCCCGTTGAGCAGGTGGTTGGAACCTCCCTCATTCGCGGCATCAAGATACTGCTCACTCAGCCTGGGGAGTTGACGGTGACTCATGCGTATACAGAAAGAAATTGCTGTGCTGATCTTCTTCTTCCCAAGGGCCTAACCTCTCTTTGGCCCCCCTCAGTCTATTAAAAGAAATGGAAAAAGCACACTTTTTTTTTTCCCTAATATTTGTTATTTTTTTTTAAAATATTCCTAATATTTAATTTCATTTCATTTTGTTCATAATCTTCTCAATTTATTCAACATCTTAATGCTTTTTATTTGTTTTAAAAGTATTCTTAGACGTTTTTAACTTTATTCCTTACATTTTAGATTAGATTAAAGTTTAAAAATAATTATGATTCAAATTAAAAATATTAAAAACAAAATTAAATAAAATTAAATGCTAGAAGTATTTTAAAAAACATCGTAAACATTAAGGGCAAAAATATATTTTACTTTAAAAAAACTAATTTTTTTTCTTTGAGTAATTACTCATGCTAAGTAATTTATAAATATTTTTTATTTTTAACCGTTTACATTTTAAAAATGTGATTAATTTATAAAAAGATGATTCATTTTTAAACATTGAAAATAATAAAAATATATTTGATTTGCCTATTTTTAAAATATATTTTTAATATTAATTTTAATATTTGTTCATATCCGGATTCAAAAGACAAAGTTATGGTCTAGATATGTTAACCCAATTTCACAAAATATCCAAGAAAGACCCAATAAATTTATACGGGTTAATCTACTCGATTTGTTTAAGAAACAGATTCTCTAAACCATCTCCGACCCAACTTGCATGGCAAAAAGGGCCTATCATATTGTAACAGATATTCATACAATTTTTCACAACAAATGTGGGATAACTTTTCTAATAACGAGAGAGTAACTATCCACCACTACAAGTGATAGGACTTTAGAGTGATGGCCAAGTTGTCATCGTATCTCTATAAATACCTCATCTAATCCAGGTATTTCTTCAATTTTAATTTAGTGAAACCTGCCCAAAACTCTAACTAACTTAAGCACCAAAGTCTTTTGTAGATACCATCCACCACCATCCACCCAAGGACATCAGACAACTTTTCTCTTTATTAAACAAGTCAAACATTCTCTCAAAGGAGTTTAGACCTCACATCCAAGCCTATATCCTATTGGTTTCAGGTAATCCCTCGTGTAAGAACCCAAATTTTGGTAAACTGATTTTTCTGGCTATTTTATAACTTATTCTACAAAATCTTGAACCACAGCTCAACAAGATATAGTGAGGCAGGCCCAATGGTAAAAAATAACTAAAATTAATTAGAAAAAGGTAATTAATGAGTCAAACTTGATTTTATGAGGGTAATTAATTTTTTCAAATCAAATTTGACTAATAAAAAGTAAATAATTGTGTACCACGGGTTTATTTTTCTCAACAGAGGCTTTTGAGCTGGGAATTCACTTTTATTGATGGTTTTGCGTGCGACGAAAAAAGTTAGTAATCGAAAAACTTGGAATCAGTGGTTAAAATAATATCTACTTTGGTAATTATGTCCCAAGATTGATCTTAGCCATTCATTCATGATTTGTTCTTTTAAGAATAAATTTCAGCCATTAGTTATTTTACTGCATGGTAAAAGTTGTTCCGAAGCGAACTTCTGACTAGTATTCCGCAAATAACTCTTAGAGGTCCCGAATCTTCTTACTTGTTTTCCAAGTAACACGCCCCTCTCTCTTAATCTCAGGGCTGAGATTATCTTAGCCTCTCACCCCTCTCTACTATATTTTTAATCTTGAGTAATTAACTGCAATTAACTGCGAATAAACACGTCTTTTGCAAGGCTGATTATTCTTCCTTAAAACACGCCCCTTCTCTCCCAATCTCAGTCCATTCTCCTATGAATTTTTTTAAGCCCATTTTACCACAATTAATTCAGCCAAGAGTAAGATTTTATTTAAGGAATCCTTGATCACATTCATGAAACACTTCATGCATTTTTTTTCACAAAATGGCCGAATCTTAGAGAGAGAAAGAGAGTAAATTTTTGTACTTCTTCTCTATGTTCCAGCCTTTATTCCATTTGTTTAGCCATTTTTCTTCAAGTTTTTTTCAAGAATCTAAGCCATACAAATACAGTTCTTTGTCTATTTTCACTAATTCTTGTGTTTTTACCGAAATTTCAACAAGGTAAGCTCTTATTCCTTCTTTATTCTTTTCTGTTTTTCTAACAATAACCATGATAAATTCTTGCTCTCTTCTAGGTCTAGAAAATTTTTCTTAAAGCCCATGTAGAGCATGTCTATGAAGTTAGAAAAATTCAAGCTCAAAGTGGCTAAATTTCATCACTTTTTGTGATACTTTTTAACCAAAAAAATAACTACACCACCACCAGCTGTGTCTCTACTTTTGTGTGAGTATTTTGGTGTTTGAGAGGTCTAAGAACTGAATTAAACAAGAGGTAAAGATTAGGATTAGATGTTTGTGCTTGTTTCGGTGTTCATATAATCCACTTTGTGGTGATTTTACGCTCAATTTTGTAATCTGAAATTTTAGTGGTGCTTTTTTGTTTTTGGCTTGTTATTTGAGTGGTATATGAGGCTAATTTACCTTTGAAAATTATATGAAACAACTAAAAATATTTAGAGCACTTGAGATTTAAGTTTTAAGCTTTAAAAGTCACTAAAAGTAGATAGAAATACAAAATTGTACTTCGAAAAATTCTAATCCCCTAGAAACCTTAAAAGTGACGTGTTAAAGAGTTAAAAAGAAGTTAGAAAAATAGTTTTAATCTTATAAAATAAGTGTGTAAAATTAAAAAAGAATGTTATGGTCATTTTTGGATAAAAAGGGCTAAAAATATAATTTAAGCAAGATATAATTAAAATTCTGAATTTAATGATGTAATTATATAAATTATTTGGGTCAAAATTATAATTAAAATAAAATTAAAAAATTTTAGTAAAAGTTAGGAGTAAAAGTGTAACATATGGTAACTAAACAAATAAATAAAATAATAAAGGGTAAAATAGTGTTTTAGGTAGCTAGGAATAAAATTGGTATTAATTAAAAATTATTAGAGATAATTTGGCCATAAAAAATATTAGGGTATTAATTCGGTAAAGTTTTAATGTCAAATGAAATTAAACAGAAAACCTAGAACACTTAGAGGTAAAATGATAATTTGGGCATAAAGAAAATATAAAATGGTCAATTAACTTAATGAAGGATAAAAAGGTCTCTTAGAAAAGATATGAGAGTAAAATGATAATATAATAACATTGTGGTGAAAGCTTTACTAAAAGCCTAAAGAAAATAGTAAAAAAAAAAATGTAAAAAGGAAAAAAATTAGAAACATATAAAAGGCTCAAGGGCAAAATAGTAAATGTGACAAAGACTGAGAGATTTAAAGAGAAGAGATCGGGTACAAGTTTTTTTACAAAAGAGAAGGGCAGAGAAGTCTCTAAGAAAAAATGTTTATTGAAAAAGTGTCACAGAAAAAAGAAAATTGTAAACCTCAAGGTGCTAAGAGATTATCTAGGGAGGAGGAGATTTTGTTCTGACGCAACTAGAACCATACGGATAGTTACTCACTGCGAGTATGTTATATTTTGGGCCATTCTTTTTTTAGTGTCACAACTGTACATGATTTATCATATGAGGGATCGATGCATTGACCAATGACCATACACAGTGAAGTAACCATAGCCCGACGTAGGGCTGAGTAATGTTAGATTGCGAGTAGTCAACCGATGCATGAGCTCATGACCTGCATAAGACCAGACATACATCATACCTGGTTGTTGTATTTCTTTGTTTGTGACTACTACTTGCATATATAACCGTTATTTTGCTATAAACTTGTGATTGTGCTTGCTTGGGTGTGAAGTGCTATTATAAATTTGCGAACACTTAGACTTAGGCTGCGAACCCCTTAGGTTTTATGTGTAGTACTCTGCTGGGAACTCTAGCTTCTCACCCCTTATTTTCCACGTCCGCAAATATGACCGACGTTATATTCTTTGAGTACCCGATATATGGCAACTATGTGGATCTCGCGATGGGAGGCGCTATGTTTTGGGCAGTCCTCGTAAACACACTTACTATCTTCCCAACCATCCTTTCTCTCACCCCCTACACAGCCAAGAGTTTGACCCCGATATGCCCTATGATATGCTGTTGTCAGAACTTCACCGTGGCAGAGGTCAATATCTTTTCCCATCTTATCCTCTGATCATGGCAGAGTCCATACCAAAATCTTCAATAATCGATGTGCCCGAGTACCCACCATGGTTCGACTCTGATTAGAACCAAGTAGTCCTCGATGTACCTATGCCCGCCACTCCACCACTATCCCCTGCAGCTGAGCCAGTCAATGACCCTTGGGCAGAGTTCGATGGGATAGGGATCCCTGAGAGCTCTGGATCCACACCTTCAGCATAGCATAGCTTACAAGTATGGATTGATAAGATGATGGTGGACTTGTACTCTAGTTCATTCGAGATAGGAGAGGAGGATTCCGTTAAAGATGCGAACAGTAGCAACATCACGGGCACATCAAAGTAATTATCTCTTTGTTTCCGCCCAGTGTTTCACCAGCTTCCAATTATCCATGATCATCAGTAGTAGAAATAGTAGTAGTAGTAGTATAGTCATAGTAGTGGTCCTTCTCCTCGCATTGTATAGTTTTTTAGAGGGCTAGCTCTTTTGTAAATATTTAATATAAATAAGTTAGAGTGAGTCCCAAACTAGGGTGGCTCTTGTAAGCCAAGGCCTATTAGTATAAATAATAAAGTCTGTAAATATTTATGAATAATCAGTAATGTATGAACCATGGTTATGTACTAAACTAAGCTTATAGGCGTTTGTGTATGATATGACTATATTTTGTTATGCCTTTTTATGTTTACATGCTTTGTAAAATTATTTGTTTCTCTTATAATTACCTTGACATATTCAAATAAATATGCGATCTCGACTAGCACTATAGGCTCATATGTATATATTTAACGTATGATCTAGAGTCCCTACAGTACGCCGAATAGTAGCACCTAGCTGCTAGCCTTGGTCATGACATGCTAGAAGTTGGATCATTACACCTCAAAACATTGGCACCATTGTCGAAAAACTAGAAGTTAACACGCACCATGGTGAATGTTCACCCAGAAGATGGACGTACTGCATCACATTTGGAATCTTATAGTAGAGGTCATCGGAACAATGATCGAGCACTCTCTATACCCCAAAACTCAGAAAGAGGGAAGGGTAGTAGAGGAAAGAGATAGAGAAGACCTAGGAGGACGAAAGGTAAGTTTTCAAATTCACATTCTTGAAGGATCGGGATATAGGAATGCAGCAGAGATTATGAGTTTGGTTCATGGTCACTAAGGCCATCTAGAAAAATTGGAGGCTGAGTGGGAATGACAACATGAGTCTGAACGACAATATTGAAGGGAACTACGAGGTCGTAGAGAGCTTGAAGAAAAACTAAAAAGGTTGGAGTCCAATTTCAAAAGCAAAAGGCCCCGGGCTGATTATTATTCAACATTTTAGAAAGTGAGGACCCATTCTCGGAGAAAATCATGCAAGCTGAAGTTCATAGGAGCTTCAAGGCCCCAGATATGGACCTCTATGATGGTACTTTGGACCCACGACATTACCTGAGTAATTTTAAAAGCCGCATGTACCTGGAGGATGCGTCTGATGTAACTTGGTGTAAGGAATTCCCTACTACGCTGACCAAGGCCACAATAAAGTGGTTCGACAGCCTCTCACCCAGGTTGGTCATCTACTTCGATGACTTGGCTAAAAGCTTTCTCACACATTTTTTAATTCAAAAAGATAAGACCAAACATCTTCGAGCCTAGTAGGTGTCAAACAAAAAGTCAGAGAGTCCCTTAGGGGCTACATGAAGAGGTTTAACAAAGTTTGTTTAGAAATTCAAAGTTTACATATTGGAGCAGCCATTATGGGGATCGTTAATTATCTCAAAGATGATCTTTTCTCGCAGTCAATATAAAAAAGGCACCCAACCTCTTTATACGATGTGCAAGAACAGGCTAAAAAATACATTATCATAGAAAAGACCGCTCAAATAAGAAAGCCTACTACTAGAAATGATAGTCCCTATCAGTTCTGAGACAAAAAGAAGGATCAGAAGAAGAAGGAAGGAGACAACTAGGATCGGCCGAGAAGATATCACTCCTACACTCCTTTGCACGTTTCCTTGGTAGAGCCGAAGCAACAAAAAGAGGAAATCGATTAGAGTACTGTGAATATCATTGAAACTATGATCATTCCACCAATGACTATTTTGATTTGAAAAATGTAATAGAAAAGTTAGCCAGAGAAGGAAGATTGGATAAATACCTCGCTGGAAGATCCGGTGAAACCAACAAGAGAAAAGACAAGAAGAAGATAGAGGAAAAACCAGAGGGTCTAACCAAAATCCTTGAAAGGCATGTCCACATCATTATTGGCGAATTTGCAGGAGGAGGAATAACCAAGTCCAACTACAAAAGGCACATGAAAGAAGTCTATCAAGTCATGAAAAATGAGGGGATACCCGATTTCCCATAATCACTTTTACAAAAGAGGATGCCAAAGGGGTTATCCTAGGTCATCACGATCTAGTGGTAATAATAATAATTCTAGCCAATGCTAGCCTCCACAAGATGTTAGTGGACCGAGGAAGTTTAGCAGATATCATATTCAAACCATCTTTTGATAAGCTCAATTTGGAAGAAAAAGACTTGAAGGAATATCCAAATACTCTTTTCAGGTTAGAAAAAACTCTTACCAACCTCTACGATACATTACTCTTTATACTACTTTTGGGAAAGGTTTGAAAACGCGTATTGTGAACGTCGACTACATTGTAGTAGATACTCCATCAGCTTATAATTCCTTGATAGGTTGGGTAACATTAAACTAACTTGCCATAGTGGTATCCACCCCTCTCTTATGCATGAAGTTCGCAACTCAAGAAGGAATAACTATCATAAAAGGGAATTAGAAGATGGGATGAAGATATTATAATGAAATCTTAAACTTGCAAGGTATCCCTACGGGTAAGGAAGTCCATTCAATAGAACTTGAGGGAGTCAGAGCAAGGGAAGATATGAGGCTTCAACCAGAAGGTAAAATAGAAGAGGTACATATATGCGATGAGGTCAGAAAAACACAAATTTGGGTGCCAACATGGAATAAAAGTTAAAAACAGATTTGGTGAATCTATTGAAACAAAATGCCAATCTCTTTGTGTGGAAAGCCTCTGATATGCCAGGCATACGTCCTGACCTCATGTGCCACAAGCTAGTCATTTTTTCGAGGCCACGACTTGTGCAGCAAGAAAGGAGAAACTTAGTCCCAAAAGAGCACAAGTTGTGGAAATGGAAAATAGAAGATGTATGTGGATTACACCGATCTAAATAAAAGCTTATTCCAAGGATCCTTACTCCTTACCCAGTATTAATACACTGGTAGATTCAGCCTCATGATACAAATTTTTCTCCTTCATGGATGTATATTTAGGATACAACAAAATCCCAATGTATGAGTTCGATCAAGAAAAAGACATCATTCATTACCCCAAGGGCAAATTATTATCTAGTGATGCCTTTCATGTTAAAGAATGCGGGAACCAGTGGCTGATAAACTGGGTGTTCTCACCTTACCTAGCAAAATTGATGAAGGTCTGTGTAGACGAAATGCTTATCAAAACACAAAGTGGGGATAGCTTATTGAATGACTTGTTTGAAGTGTTTAACACCATAAGGAAACATGGAATGAGACTCAACCCCACTAAATGTATTTTCACAGTAGAGACATGGAAATTCCTAGGATTTATGCTCACTCAAAGAAGAATTGAGGCCAAACCTGGCAAGTGTCAAGCTATCATAAACATGAAAAGTGTGACTTGTGTCAAAGAAATCCAGTAACTTAATGGAAGATTGACAGCCCTATCATGATTTTTAGCTGGCTCAGCCTTAATATTGCTTTCACTTTTTACAACGCTTAGAAAAAGACACAATTTTACCTGGATGTAAGAGCGTGAGCAAGCCTTTCAAGAATTTAAGAAATCTCTCTCACAACATCTTATCATTACTTGACCTGAGATCGTGAAGAACTCATTTTGTATTTGGCTATGGCTGACAAAGCAGTAGCAAGTGCACTTGTTCAACAAGATGAGACAAGACAAAAACCTTGTTTACTTTACAAGAAAGGCGTTACAAGGGGATGAACTAAATTATCAGAGGTTTGAAAAATTTGTTCATGCCTTAGTCTTGGCTTCCAGAAGGTTACGACCTTATTTTCAAGCTCATACCCTGTTTCCTCGGTTGAGTACATGAAATTATTGGCTGCCACTATTTTAAGAACTCCAACGCTTCTTCAGGTGTCTTTCTGTGCAATGAGCCTCCTACTAATGAGTCGATCACGGTTCTTAAGGCTTGAGAGACTCCATCATAGAAAGTTTGGATTTTCAGCCACTGTGGGAAGGCATGGTGTGAAAACTTTCTCAACATCTCCTTGTATCTTTTCCAGGCTTCTAGAGTGATTCACTATCCTTTTGGGAGAAGGAATTTATGTCATTCCTCAATCGAGCAAACTTCTGAGGTAAAAAGTATTTAGTTAAAAATTTGTTAACTAAATCTTCTCATTGCAATTCTCCCCAAAGGCTGAGCTTGGAGCCATTACTTGGCTCTATCTCTCAAAGAAAAAGGAAATAGTCGTAACTGAATGGGTTCAGGGCTAGCTCCATTATTCTTCGTTATGTCACATAGCTGCAAAAAACTAGCTATGTAGACATCTTGATCTTTTTGAGGGCTACCATTGGATTGGTCTTGCTGTACCAATTAGATGAGTGAGGACTTCAGTTCAAAGTTGTTTGGTTGAACGGTAGGCCTCACTATGCTGCTTCTACAGCTATTAGTGGTAGGTGTGATATAGTCACCAAGAGTTCTTCCAACATTGTTGTTATCTTTTGCCATTCTTTCTTCTACTTCTCTTCTAGCCCTTGATTTATTCTTTATTTGTGCAAGTATCTTCTTTATTTCAGGATTAGAAAGTATGCAATCCTCACTGCCTTGCATGCAAAAACACAAAAGAAATAAAACGCATTGTATGGAAGAAAAAGCAAAAGAAAAGAAAAATAAAAAGCAACTAAAAACAAAGATCTAATTAGTGATTCAACCAAATGTGTGTTGTCAATCTCAATTAATCCCCGTCAACATCGCCAAAAACTTGATGTGTCTAAAACTTGATGGACCAAATTGGCAAGTGCACTAAATCGCTTCAAGTAATACCACAATGAGTGGATATCATTCCCACTAGGATTAAAGAATTGAGTAAGCAACATACGTTTGAGATCATCAAACCTTTGTAGTGGATGAGATCTTGAAATAGTAACAGTAACATACGTGTGAATGGATGCTTATGAATGATTAGAGAAATAAATAATAAATGGAGATGTTAAGATTTTAGAGATGTTTAACTTTTAGAAAAAGAAATGTTCATGTTTATTTACTTTGATTCATTCAAGATAATTTAACGACAAATCATATATAATCAAACCGCAATCCATTGGCAATTTAATTTCTCTTTATCTTATTTAATTGCCAATTCCTTGGTCAACTAATTAAGAAAAAGAGGTTAAGCACAATTTTGAATTAAAGTTGCACAACCTTTCAAAAGCTATCCCTAGTTAGTTTGAAAAATTATGAGAATGAGTTTCAAGCTAATCCTGATAATAAATTTTCCAAGATAATAAAGGAATCTAAGACAGAGTTAGAAAAATTTTTAATACTTCTAATCACTAAGAATAAGAATGAAACTCAATTCTTGAAAAAGTATCAATGCATTAATCAACATAAAAGAAACAATCAATCAGCAATCCATAAAATCAAACAAAGCTCCTAACCCTAACACAAAAGAATTAGTGACTCATGGCAAATAGAAAGATAAACTAAAACTAATGACTGCAAGATGCTGGATGGTCTTCAATGAACCATCGCTCGCTTATTTATAATCTAGATCCTAACCTAAATTTTAAGCTGAAAATAAACTAATCTTATCTTCTAAATAAATTCAAATTCAAACTAAAACCAACTTTTATCTTTCTAGAAGAAGATAACAAAACTAATTGCTTTTAAATAATTAAATCATAAATCTTTGGAGTGTATCAGCCGAATAAAAAATGTCCAGGTAGAGATTTTGGACACTGGCGCTGGGCTTCAAACTTGGCGCTAGGTGCCAATCTTCTATCTCCTTTGCTGGCACTGGACTTTGATTGCTGGCACCAGCTCCAACTTCTATGGCAATTTGGGTGCTTGGTGTTGGCCTCTGACATTAAGTGCCAATGCATTTTGAACCTTGGGTGTCGAGAGCTGATGAGAAAAATTTAAAGCTCACGGATACCGGCAAGTGCACCGGATTGTTCAAGTAATATCACGGTGAGTGGATATCATTTTCACAAGGATTAACGGATTGAGGCAAGCAACGTCTAATTAAATGTCTATTTAGATTAAGTGCTTTAATGCTTGGAACCTTGAGTGCTTGAATGTTTAAGGGACAGTGAACTTGAATGTTGATTGAGAAAAGACAATAATGGCGAGAGTCAAGGACTTCAGAGATGTTTAAGTTCTAGAAAACTCAATCCTTGTTTATCTATTTTGAAGTACGCAAAGATC